>NC_063220.1:2109484-2184484 GCF_020740725.1 Corvus hawaiiensis | reverse complement strand
GGAAGGGTGGAACTGGATGATTTTAAGGTCCCTTCCAACCCAAACTGTTCCAGGATTATATGAAATCCCATCTCTGTCCTGGTAAAGGGGTGGGCTACCCCAGGTGGGGCACAGCAGAAATCTCCCACGTGAATCCCTGCCCTGCTCCTGCACAAGGATATTTAATTCTATCCCGAAACAAAGGCAGTTGTCGCTCACTGCCTCTGGAACACGGCTGGGAAAAGTAGACTGTCAAGGGGAGTTTACTTCCTTTGTTAATAAAAGAGAAGAAAAAGAGTTTATGGATCTTTTCCTGAATATGAATATTAAATAGACTAGTTGTGGGAACCCTGATTTTAATTTCCTATGTCTTTATTTGGAATTCTACTCCCTCTTGGAAAGGTGTCTACTTAAATATAGGGGGAAAGGGAATTTAATGAATTACAAAAAGGGTGATTTTACATGGAAAATGTGTATTCCTGGCTATTTCCATTTAAAGAACATGACATTAGTGTGGAAATTGCCCCTTATGAACAGGTCATTAATGTCAACTCTACTAAAACTGACATCACCTGCTACTATTTTAATTGTGTGTTTTACTAATGCTAACCATTTTCCTGACAATAGAACCCCCATAAGCTTAATGAATCTTTGCAGAATACATAAACCAAGGTCAATATGTAAGAAATGCCTCAAATGTTAAGAAACTCTCCCTGTGAAGCTGAAAGAAAAGTTTATTATTCTTTTACATTGAAAAGAATAAGAGCAAAAATAGAAATCCTACAAAATATGTTTTCCAGATCATCGTATATAAAAAGCTTTGATGCTTCTGGGAAATCTTTTCGATTAGCTGCTATTTTATATGAAGAAAAGGACTTATTTTACCTGCTTATGTTTCCAAGATTTATTCCTTATTTTCCAATACAAGTGGCATATTAAATAAAAACCAAAAATCCCAAGTACTTCCTTAGTGTCATATGTAACAATCACATTTTTTTCCCATGGTTTGGGGGTGGGAGATGGGGGGGGGGGGGGGGGGTGGAGAGAGAAAATGAAATCCAGATTTGTAATTCCTAACAGGAGAAATTCGATCCTTTCCAATGTTTAAGTAATATTTCCTGTAAAACATACGAGGCCATCTGCAGAGCTGTTTCCAGACACATTTTGAAGTGGCAAGGGCAACTGAAAGAGACCCGAATGGAGGCTGGCATTTCACCTCTGGGAGATGGAGCATTAAAGGTTTCGAAAAGCTAGTTCTACAATTTTACAAAGTATTCAACCACTGCATAGTTCATAATTTGTTTAATTTACCTACCTTTTATAGGTATGGGGAGGGGGAAATCCACTCTGTAAGAGACAGTATAAAAACCAAGACAGCTGTAAAAAGCTAATGTACAGCTATCAAGAATGCTTCATGATTTCAGCTGATTGAAAATGTATTTTATTGTTTACAGGCCAAAATGTTCCCTTAGAAAAACTGTGCAGAGTGAAACATATTTGGGGAGACAACAGAAACACCGAACCTTTTTTGCTATTTAAGTCTATTATGGAATTTTGTTTTATTGTTGATCTCCAGGGTCACCTTATGAATTCATGTTAGTAAAATGTTACAGCCTCACTATAATATTCACTTTGTGGAAGGGTCTGCATTTAGCAAATCTCATCCGAGATCGAATATAAATGAGAAACTTGCATCTCTCTTCCAGGAATATATTTTAGACTGTTTTCTCCCCCTTTTGGAATTACAGATAGATTCTAAAATTGAATTCTTTTTCTTGTGCCAGGATTGGGTAAAATGACTGAACACTTCTGCTTACCTTTGATACATGTCTTAAATTTAAAATCTGCATCACTCAAATAGTTAACTTCAGGGCCAGATTCTGCCCTCAGCTGTGCATATTTGGGAACCCCATTAACTTCCCTGGAAAATAATGTTATACTGTTTGGATGCACTGGAATGAGATACATTACAGTGTTACCTTCTGTCATTCCCCTGTAAAACTCAGTCTTTGCTGCAATTTTTATTTTGCTGGCTGGTGTAGCCCTTTTATTCTGTCAGTACCAACTGGCCTGCTGGATATTTGTACCTGTCCTCTCATGTCTCTGGTTGTGCTGTTAAGATTAAATACGACGAGTAGAATAAAGCTGGTAGTGCCCATGAAATTTAAAAATTGTCATCTGGTTGGGTTTTTTTAACCATGTTTGCAAAGGAATTTCTGTAGCTCAAATGGTTTCAGTCCCAACTGGGTGCACGTGGGGAGAGGCAGTTGCAGGTTCCTGCCCCACTCACCCCCTCCTTGGAGATCTGGGACTCCAGCAGCTTTTGACAATATTATGTTGAGTGAAATGTTCTCCAAGAGTGGAAAATTCATGGCATGGGTTGCTCCAGCGCTCATTTATTAATAAAATGAAATTTATTTCAGTTTCCACGCAGTGCTTCTGTCTCTGTTTTTCATCTCTGAGATGGAAGGGCCCTCTTTTGTCAATTTTCTTGGCTTCACACAAATTTTTCTCTGTGTAGACACCAGAGGCAGGAGGATCCCATCAGGAGGCTGGTGCTCCTACTCATTCAGAGATCTAAATCCTGTGGGATAATTTGGGGTTTGGAGAGATGATCATTTTCACACAAAGCACTGGGTGAGTTATTACAGCCTCTCCTTGGCACCCCCAGTGCCATGGGCCGCCAGACCTCACCATCCTGAAAATGGGCACTTCCACCCCTTCCCTCAGCTTGTCTTAATTCCTCCTGTTCGAGCAGGATTTATGACACTGAATTTCAAAATTAACACAAAGTGAGTGGGAGGACACTTAGGAAACCATTTTCCATCTTAAAGGGGGTTTCTTTTGTGGTATCTTGCCCATCCCACCAGCTGCTTTTGGCTGGCAGTGCCAGGGCCTCACGCTCTCTGATCCCACACGAAACCAGAAAAGAGCCTTCAAAAATGTCACTTCCATTTCCTCCTGAAAGCAAAACACTTCCTACAAGGAAAGCACACATTACAGCTGAATTATAAATGAGGGCTGGTACTTTTGCGAGGTACAAATCGCAGGCATTCTCCATATTGTTAGAATACCAATTTTATTTTCCTGGTGTGTAGTACCCGGTGCAGCGCGGGGTCCCCGGAGATGTGTGCGTCCTCCGGAGATTACTTCAGCATTGCATTACTGCTATCACATATCCATTACATATACTCTTTCAGACAAGTGGAAATGTTTTCACAAAAACAATCTGGAATCTTGGCTTAAAACCCAAGCTTGCTGTCAAGACAAACAGAGTAGCCTCAAAGAGGACTTATTTCTATTTTGCTCAGACAAGTATGTTGTTTCTGGATTATAATAAGGGGAAATATAGCAGCTATCAGTCTTCAGTTTATTTGACAAGCTTCCTCTGACAAAGCTAGAGGAATAAGCCTTGGCCCTGCAAACTCGTTCTCCTTCAGGTATTCCCTTTGGCTCCAGCACTTTTATTAGTGTGATTAAGGGCCACACACATGTTTACAGGACAGGAGTCGCAGGATGGGATGATGATGTATTTCCTCAGCTGTTACTTATTTTGCAAAGTTTTAAAAGCCTTTGCTGTGTGCAGAGCTTGTCTCTATCAGCCAGTGCTCTAGGAGCTTGTCCCATCACCTATCAAACAAGGTCAACGAGCAGGTTATAATCAGATGCCAAATAAACAAATGCAGACTTGAAATCAAGTGATTTACTGTCCATTTTCATTAAGTTCTTCCCAAGGAAGCAAACACTTTATGCAGCACAAGGGACCTGTGGAAAGGGTCAGCGGCCATGCTGAAGCAAGACGTGGTGTGATGGTTTTCACCCAAATGGGCTTTAACGACACTGAGAGTGAAGGGAAAGCTGCCCTGTATGGGGAAAAGCGCCTGTAAACAGAGCAGCATCTCTTCACCTTGCCGA
Organism: Corvus hawaiiensis; assembly: GCF_020740725.1. Lineage (NCBI taxonomy): Eukaryota > Metazoa > Chordata > Aves > Passeriformes > Corvidae > Corvus > Corvus hawaiiensis. Next base: position 2,180,590 of record NC_063220.1, on the reverse strand, counting down.
GAATTCTCCTTTGGAAAGCGCATGGAGTTTTAATATTCATGTGTTTACATTACTCGGAGTTTTCTCCTCTAGACCAGAATTTTCGCTGTGCTGTTAGCTAAAAAAAAAAGTCTCAGGACACAGGAGTTTGTAGCTTCGTTATAAAACTCAGCCCATTTTAAAATTAGAATTTCAATTTGTTTAAGAATTCCAGCATGACGTGGGAGTGCGCTCAGGTTGCAGGACACCTTTGTGTGGTGAGGTCTGGCCTCAGTGGAACAAAAAAGAGCAAAAGTCAGGGAGACTTTTAATGTGTCTTTGCCATGTGTTTTCCTAAGGGATGGTGGGACTGCAGCACACTCACAGAGTGGTCTGCATTGGAAGGGACCTCAAAGCCCACCCAGTGCCACCCCTGCCATGGCAAGGACACCTCCCACTGTCCCAGGCTGCTCCCAGCCCCAATGTCCAGCCTGGCCTTGGGCACTGCCAGGGATCCAGGGGCAGCCACAGCTGCTCTGGGCCTGCCCACCCTCCCAGGGAACAATTCCTTCCTAATGTCTATTAATACACAAAAGCCTGGCGTAACAACATTTCAGTGCTCTACTGGCCTGTTACACTCAGGGAAGTGACTCCAGGTTTTGGCTCCATAAATCACGGCACTGGAGCACTGCTTGGGAAAGGCATGTCACTTGGAGAACACAAAGTGTTGAGCAACTTGAATTGTTTTTCCATGAAGCTTATCCCTTGATAGCACTTTCCTTTCTTATATCTCCTTAATACAGCATAATTTCAATGTTTTCTAGGCAGAGTTATACTTATGATGCTCCTTTTCCAACATAATATTGGCTGCAATATGGATGCACTGGCAAGAAGTCATGGGTTGCTTCTTTGCCATTTTTTGATTCGAGTTCAAAACAACAAATTTTCACATAACCTAGTCTGAAATTTTGCAAGTATCATTTACCACAACAAAAGCTTTGCCCTCAGTTTTCTTATATTTGTTTTCTAGATTGTTCCACTCCCATATTTCAGAAAATTTCCCAAATGAGAGTGAGCCAAAAATATTTTTTTTCTCTCTCTCTCTTTTTTTTCCTAAAGGTTGCATAAATATTTCACATGTATCTCCCTTTAATTAGATCATAACATTGTAAAGTGGCAAAGAGTTTTCACTTTCTCCAAATTAGACATGAGAACCACAAACAAATTAATTTGTGTCTCAGGGTTTTGACTGGGCCTCTTGGCCTGCTCCAGCACTAATACAGGCACTCGTGACCCTCTGGATTTCAAACGCCTGAGGGTAAAAAGCAATTATAAAAACATGACTCTCCCAGATCAGCTTTCGAATCTGCCTTGTCTCTGTTTTATTGATGGCAGATTGAAGGAAGATTCAAATCAGCTATCCTTCATTTCTTTACCAGCAGCAAAATACAGAAATCATTAGCTTTTTCTGTGTAAATGACTTTGTCCTGCTTTATTATTCACAACTGGCTAGCCATTTCACTTGAAAAGACCACATTGAATATTTATTTCAAGTTTTGGTACTTGTAAATAGTACTGTGCTTTGCACCTTATTTTCTTTTTTCTTTTTCAGATTGATTTTTTATAACAATTAAAGCCATCAACTAATTAATATGGGTTTTTTTTTTAATAGCTAAAGAACACACACTGATGTAAATTAGGATGATCTTGCTCTCACAGGTCTACAGTTATTGTAAGGAAGCCTTGCTGCACAACCATTTCCCAAAAATTCAAGGGAAATAATTAAATATCTAGTTTATTTTATTTCTCTGTGTGATTGCTGATTTTCATTTAGTGATAAGTGAGGGTGGGATGAGAACAAAATATTCTCCTTAAACCCCAGTGTAATTACGTCTCCTCATGGTGGTAAGTGTAATCAGATCCCGAAAATGGGAGAAGAGGAGGGTTTGATTTAGAGAGGAAGAAAGAGGAGAGAGGCAGTGGGAAATGCTCTCAGATCAGGCAGGCTTGGAGAGGAAACTGGGCTGAGGAGGGATTATATTTTTTAATGAGTCTAAATTATAGAATTATTAAGGTTGGGAAAGAGCTCCAAGATGCCTGAGCCCAACCTTTGACCTAAGGTTGGATCCTTTCAATTCCACCAGATGGATCAATGTGGGAACACTCCCAGGGTGTGAGGCATGAGGGGGGGAGGATCTCCATGTGTGGGGATCCATCAAGGATGGCCCTTTGCTATTTTAAACATAACAATCCTGAAAAGCATCAGTTGAGCTTTGTGCAGCTCCAGAAGGGAAAGTGTGATGAGAAGGTGTCATTTGCTTGGCAGAAGCTGAAGACCTGGGCTAAAGAAAATCCTTCCTTTTCACCCAGTGTGGGAGATGACACCTGAGTGTGGGAGGTGCTTTGTCCCTGTGCCAGGCTCAGCAGGATCTTCTTATTTCTCTTTCTATTCAGAATAACGTGAGGGTTGGACTTTGACTTCAATCCAAGTGACAGCACAGTCCACGTTGTGGGTGGGGTCACATTTCTGAGGCATCAGATAAATCCAAAGGACTCCAGGTGTAAAGGTGGAGCCAACAGTTTGTGTCCAAACGAGCTCAGCCTCTGGCCAATCCGTCACCTTTCTAAATCCTCCTGGGCTGGTCCTGCAGATAAAAATTCTGCATCGCTCAGATGGGGGCTTTTTAAAATGACACAAGGCAGACATTCAATTTTAAGAAGCTGGAGCTTTATTTTTGGAATCCTAGAATGTGTATGGAATTTAAAAAGCCTAAAGCCATAATGTTTTACTGCTCCTTTGATAAAATTTATATTTAATCATATCTTAAAAACTGTTCTCATTCTGCCACTTGATGTTACCAACCAAGCGGAACCCATCAATGCAACACTATCTATCAGCCCTTCTTTTATTTCACTCTCCCGCAACTCCTTTTTAATGGCACATCCGTTAATGAATTACACTGGAGTTTCTGGGAAGTCCAAATGAAAATCGTGCTCCTGCTGAAGATGGGTCTGTTAACCCCAGGTTTTTCATTTGTTGGAACCAAAATGCTGAATCTGACACATTTATGTTGCAAAACCTCCAGCACAGACCAATCTTTTAGTCCTTTGTCTTGAAGCTGAGTTATCTAGAAGTTGTGTAGTGGACTTTCTCCATTGTCTTCAGATTGTGGAATGGTCTGAGTTGGAAGGGACCTCAAAGCCCACCCAGTGCCACCCCTGCCATGGGCAGGGACACCTCCCACTGTCCCAGGCTGCTCCAGCCCCAATGTCCAGCCTGGCCTTGGGCACTGCCAGGGATCCAGGGCAGCCCCAGCTGCTCTGGGCACCCTGTGCCAGGGCCTGCCCACCCTCCCAGGGAACAATTCCTGCCCAATCTCCCATCCAGCCCTGCCCTCTGGCACTGGGAAGCCATTCCCTGGGTCCTGTCCCTCCATGCCTTGTCCCCAGTCCCTCTCCAGCTCTCCTGGAGCCCCTTTAGACCCTGCAAGGGGCTCTGAGGTCCCCCTGGATCCTTCTCTTCCCCAGGTGAGACCCCCCAGCTCTCCCAGCCTGGCTCCAGAGGGGCTCCAGCCCTCGGAGCATCTCCATGGCCTCCTCTGGATCTTCATCTAAAGATCTGCATTAGAAGAAGGAGTTTAGGAAACCCTTCAAGAAAATGTGGGAATGCTGTGTGTGATGATTGACAGCCCAGGCTGATAAGGATGAGCCACTCATTGGTAACTTGGCTGAATTTCAAATGCTGCCCAATGCTGATGGTGGTTTTAAGACTACAGAAGATTTTAAGCAGAGAGATACAGGTCTCTTTCTCAAAACTCTGTCTTTAAAACAATAGTTAGACTAATTAAAACCTCTTCTAAGCTCTCCCTGCAGCTACACCTGTTAACTCTGCTCTTGTCCTGTTGTGGGATGCGTGTCTGGGGATAGACCCTGGGCTTTGTCAATGTCTCGTTCATGTTACTGTGGCAAGAATGAGTTAAATCACTTCTCTCCACGTTTTTTCAGAACTGAAACTTGTCCAGCAAAGTTGGTGGTCTCCATAAGAAATTCAAACTCTCTGCTGACCAAGTGAAAACACACATGTGCATGTATCAGACATATACATAATCTTGGCTGAAAATCAGCATCAGTGACAATTTCACTCAGTGAAATCTTAATTTTGATCCCTGCTCTTAAAAATTGTGTTTGTCTCAGGAATTTTACTTAGAAGACCTTTTAGCCTTTTAGCACCAGACCAGCTTCGCAAGTTGTTAATAATTTTCCCTTGTGAAGACGCTCCTTTTTTATTCCCACATAAACTGGAATTAAAATTCACATTTATCCACATTTACATGTCAGAAAGTTGGGGGGTTTTGTAAATTCTTTCCCTTTTCCTCAGAAATATCCAGCATGGACCGCGCTGCTAAAAAGCCACCGGACTGTTGGCGATCACATATTCCAATGTAATTCCTTTAAATAGAAAGGATTTGTTCTTACTTTTGATAAACACATAAGTAAAAGTCTGGTCTTTTCATTCCTGTCTCTTTTCCTGGAGGACCAGGGGATCTCCCAGTGCTGTCTGTTCTTTTCCTCTGTGCTTTGCAGGCGGGGGAATCGCGCGCCAGACTCAGCTCCGCGGTCTCTGAAGAGGCAACATTAAAGTCAGCACTTGACTGCAGTGAATTTTACAGGATTTTCCCCCCAACTCTGATGCTGATATCTTTTAAGTGAAGGGAGTAAATGAGGAATCTTTCTCTAAATTATTGACTGGGTGTCTAGCGAAGAGATGAATGAAAAATATCTTTATCCCTGCTAAGGGTTTAGGTGAATTGAGTTAATCTTGTGGCTTCTGCTGTGACCCTTTCCAGTATTGTTTAGGGTGAGCTGAGTGTGTGAGGAGGATTGGTGTGGGGGAGAGGAAATATAGCCTAAATGTTGATGCTGGAGACATGAGAAGAGTTTTTCCATGTTCCTAAATAATTTTTCTATGAATCAGGAGAGAGAAAGAGGAGGAGGGAGTTGAATTAAAAACCAAACGACTTGGCATTTCTTTGCTTTCCTCTTTCTGCTCTCTCAGCATTTTGCAGTAATAATTAAGGCATTTCAGGTCGAAAATTTGGGGGTGAGCAGTTAAAGGAAAGCCCCAGTAAAAGACAATTTCATCAGCAGGAGCTGAGAGCCCACGGAAGGTCCTGCAAGGTCCAGAAAGGTCCCACAGATCCAGGGACATCTCTGGTCTGCATGGACCCAGCAGGAGCTGCTGGGAAAGGCTCAAAGCAACTCAGCTCACTCCCAGGCTTATTTTTTGGACAGTCTGAACTTATTCAGGAGGAAAAAAAGCAAAGGTAAGGGAAAATATATAAATAGCTGTGTATTTTTAGGGAAATTTGGGAAGGAAGGAAGACACCTTGACCGGTTTTGTTCTTCCAGTAACGTCTCCGTCCTTCATTTCAGTAAAAGAAGACTTTAAAAATCTACTTTTCTGTGTATGTAGAATTCCTGCGATACAAATTTGATCACATTTGCAAGGATTAAAGGATTTGATGTGCAGAATACGTTCTCTTCCCAAGCATGACAAATGGAAGCAATTTACAGATGGCTTCTGAATATTTTCCTGAAATTATTTTCCTGTTCTGTTTTGGTTTGGCTTTTTGTTTTGTTTTGGGGCGGGTTTTTTTGTGTCTTTTTCTTTTTCTTCTTGTGTGCCACTGGAGATCAGCATATTTTTAGACATTTAAGCAATCATAATGTCAACACAGGGGCTTAAAAAGGATCCTGCATAACTATCGAGTAGCCAAATTACTCATGACTGGCAAAACAAAACGAATAAAGTCAGGCCTGAAGGCATTGAGAAAGCAACTTTTTGCATCCAGCTTTCATATTCCCTTATTCCCTTGTTTTTTTCCGAGGCTTTGGGCATCTCTGCATTTCCATTATGTTAGTTTTATTTCCCCCCAAACCCTCCTCTGTATGGCACAAAAACAATTGTGTATTACAGGAGTGCTCCCTCTTAAACCTATTACTGGCTTAATGCATTAATAATTTTGAATACACATCTTTTACTCCAGAAAGAGTGGAAGGATCTTCTCAAACTTCCATGTGTTTATATTAAATTAAAATAAATATGGGTTTTTACATGTCATCAATTTCTGGTTGTGCGAAACCAGACTTTTTCACTTTTACAAACTGGCTAAAGCTTTGTGTTTCATACCTGGGCACCCAGGAGAGTTGGCAATGAGTTCCCTACCTTTGAAGAAGTTCTCTCTCCTCTAACACACGTTTTCTGACTCCACTGGTCACTCTTCAAGGTCATCAAGGCTGGGAAATTGTCACTCACAGAAGAGCTGATAATTTTTCCCCTTTGTCTCCCCGGTTTTGGTCCCACCTGGGCTCCAGCAGCGATTCCTGCACATCTGGGTTTTACAGATTTCGGCCACGCCGTGTCCCTGTCCAAGGCTTTTACATGGGGATGAATAAAATGTGATAAATGAGCGTTTGCACACTGCAATAATTGCGTTTTTCTTCGGGGGCCGCGTGCTGGCTTTGGGCAGACGTTTCCGACAAGCCGGGTTTGTCAGCACGTCCTAAACCGGGGATTGAGATTAAAAACAACAGCACCAGCAGCAGGGCTCAGAGATTGCTGCTGCTGTGAAACAGCTTTGAGATGAAACAAGTAGATCAGAAATTTCAAAGTTTGTTATAACTTCTTCAATTAATTTATAATTTTTTTTTTTAAAGCATCCAGATCTCAAGACCAAAGCTTGGATATCTTTTTAATCATGGTCAGACTTTCTTCTAAGGTCCGCAGTCCTAATTTGCTGGGAACTTTAACTAGCAGGAGCTCCATTCATTTGATTTAGGATTTCTATCAAGGAGAATAAGATTCAAACCATAATTCCACAGGTACCCTGCAAATAAGCCTTTGGAGTTACAGTGATCATTGATAAAAACAAAGGGAAGGAAATTTATCAACAAATAAAAATCTTAATATTTAGATATGTAGAAGAATCTTTATGCCTTCTACTTTTATAAGGAATTGAAGAAGTTAATTTCAAATCAAGGATACACAATGATGGATAAAAGAGTTCCCTGTAATAATGGGAATTCATGTAAATGTAATCACTGGATGTTGTTTCAACTCCTTATAAAAGGAAATGGAAATAAAATATTGATTGTTTAATGGTAACCAAAAAAAGAATAAAACAGAAAGAGGAGGGAGAGAGAATCTGAAGGGTCTTGCAAAGATACTTTTGCTGAGCTTTTGCTGTAATTAGAGAAACTTCTTGCAGCGTGGGGAGAACTGTTTGTCCGAGTGAACAGAGCATGGTGGTCCCAAATTCCAAGTCCCATCTCAGGAGGAGGGATCTGTCAGGATTGAGTGAGAGAGTGGGCAAACATGAAGGGGAAAAAGGGTGATGGAAAGCTTTGGAAAACATCTTTACAGCAGCAAGACAGTTGCATGTCCCTCTGGCTTGTCTTAAGCTGAATTTTCTGTGACAGAAGGGAAAAAACCAACACCCTTCATTAGCCTTGTAAATCCTGGCCTAGAAAGCCCCGGGGAGCTTGCTCCCAAGAAAAAGAATCCTTTGCACAATAACTGCACATTTTCAATCAGTCCTCTTGATCCCTGCTTTTGCTTATTCCCAAGAATCTGCCAAGTCTGTTGAACTTCCTTGGAGTGACCCTCCCATTTAATTCATGGGCCATTTTGTATTTACAGAGAGGTCAATAAAAGCTTTCCAGAGCTCCAAACCTCCCTGTAATGGTTGTCCTGAGCAATCCAGCCTGAAGAGCCCCAACAGGAAATTGGTAAAGCAGCAGCCAATTTCCTTTTGCTTTTTTACTGCCTTTTGGTCTTCCTGCTCTGTTCATATCCCCACTGCTGAATTATTCTAGAACTGGTGGGATATTTCCAGCGCCACATATGGAGGAGAGCTCATATCACTCCCAGAATTTTATGTCAGGTTAATCAAACATTGGATTTATTAAATTAATAATAAATGTAAGGCTAAAGCACAAGACCAAAGATGATATTTGATTTCTGCTCTGATTTTGTTAGTGCAACTTTGGACCAACTATTATGGAGATCTTTTGTTCCTCCTGCTTAAAATTTGGGCAGTGCCTATGGATTTTCCAGGCTGAGGTTGAGGAGCTTTGAAACCTTTGGGCATGGGAACCAGTGCAATGGAGTGATACCCTGAACTTCTGCCATCTGCTCCCACTTCTAAACATGGAAAAACATATCTTTTATTGGGAAGAGTGAGGCCCTGGCACTATGAAATATTTTTGTTAATAAACTCGCTTCACAAAGGCTGCAGCCACACTGGCAGTAACTCATTGGAACAGCTCTGCAGAGTGAATTGTTGACACCGAGTACCAGATGTCCCCAATAAATGCGTTTCCAGGTTGTTCCCCTCAGATGACGGCGAGTCTGGTCCTGCTGCCTGCGGCCCCATTACTGCCTGGAACACGAATTCCAGTTTAGTCTCACCCCAAAGAGACACAGCTCGTGTGCTCCACGGCAGATGTGTGAGGCTGACCCCGTCAGGGAAACGGGGACACCTGGGACACAGCCTTCAAAAGCCACTCCCAAGCCAAACTCCATCGATGGCAGGGATGCACTGAGGGACTTCCCAGCCGCCTCTCCCGCCATCCCGGGAGAGCACAGAGTGCTAATTTGGATGCCTGGGCTGCCTGGCAGTGCCTGAGGAATGGTTAGCATCTTGGAAAGCCCTGGTTGTCCGTGACAGCAAAGGTCCTGAGTGCCCAAACTAATCAATGCTGTTGTTAGAGGCACCTAATCCCACACCTCCCTGAGCCTCCCTCTGCACTCACAGTCTCAGACCTTTGTTTAAGATCGACAGTTCTGTGAAATCTCCCAAAATAGGCAGAAGAGAGGAAGGTGTTTAAGGAACAACTGGATGTGGCACACCGTGCTCTGGTCTAGTTGACAACATGGTGATCAGTCATGGGTTGGACTCGATGATCTCAGAGATCTTTTCCAATTGATTCTGGGATCCTGGAAGGGAAGACTAGCAGGGGGTGGTGGTTGTGTGTTCTTTGCTGTGATAATAATGACCACAGGACAAAGTCTTGTCTCTGCACTTGTAAATTTTCTATATTTTCTTCAATAGCTACTTAATGCAATGTAAATAAGAAAGCCCTTGAGCTTGGTCTCCTCTGCCTCAAAGAAGTCTCCTAATTCCCTGTTCCCTAGTATATCTAGTCATAAGGATGTTCCTTTTTTCCCTGAAAAGTAGAATATTTCCAGCACAAGGAATATGCTTTTATCCCAAATAGATGAAAAAAAATTGCTTGGAAAGTTAGAAAGAAATTAAACTCTCCTTACCTGGTTTGTGCAAACCCTTTTGAACCTGAGCCTTTGTGTACCATGGACAGATGTTTTGGCTGTGTTTGGGAAGTATAAACCTCCCATTCTTATTTTCCAGCTGCCTGTGCCAGGTTCAGCTGCAGGTTGGGGGCTTTTAATCTGGTCTATCTTGACAAGATGTTGGAACTTAGTGTGGGTGCAAAGCTATGTTTGAAATGACCAGATCTATTAATTTAAGAGTGGAAGACCCCAAGATTTCATCATGATTAAGCAACTGAATGGGAATTTTGAAGTCTAAGGTTTAGACTTGGTCACTCCACACATCCCAATTGCTGCATCTCTGTCCACGCTTCATCCTTTTCTTCAAAATGATGTCCTTGATGTTGCTCAAGGCATGGGCATGGCTTTAGACCCTGGTGTAAAGGAGGTGCCATGAAAACAACTTTCCTCAGCCACAGGACGCTGTTTTCTCACTATTGTCAGCTTCTTTTGTCTTTAGACTGACACATATTCCTTTCATTTTGTGGGAATCAAAAATATGCTAAATTGAGATTATTAAAGAAAAAAAATAAGGTGGAGCAATACCCTTTATATTAATTTTGCTTCATGCACAAATAAAATTCAGGGTCATGTCTGAAGTTTTCCTGCAGCACTCAAGGCCACTGGTCCTTTGGTTCTGACTTTTGAAGCCTGAGAAGAAAACACAAATTGGAATAATCCCTGTTGTGATTCCCAGAATTTATTCACTTATGGAAAGAAAGGAAGCACAACCAAGCTTCTCACGTGGAGGAGATTGCAGCCACAAAGTCTAAAAGGATCGGGTTACCTGTCTTGTCTCGTGTTGTCTTTTGTGCTAGTTATGTATGGCTTCAAAAGTACAAAAATAACAGCTCTCATGTCTGAAATATTTTCCTTAGTTTTGCCTCTTGGTCATAAAAAGTAATCTGATCTTTTTTCTTGTGAGGTTTCTTGTAGGTTTTTGCTCTTCTTTGTGTCTTCAGCCTTGAGTTTAATTTTTGTCAGTTAACCTTCTGCCTCAAAAACAGATTTTCTCTTCAGGCTACCACTTTGATTCTTCTTGTCAATCCCAAACTTAGCAAAACTATGGATGTGCATATTATTTTTTTCATAATTATCGAGTTTATTCTCTCTCTTTTTTTTTTTTTTCTCTTCACCCCTTCAGGATCTTTCTGGCAAGGATTTCACTCTCCTGGGTTTCAAAGCTGTGAGAATTACAATTCACTCCGAGTTCAAGCCTTTGTTTAAGACAATGTCCTCAGGGTTATGGGGTATGTTAAATGGCAGAAGAAAAACTCCTGTTCTGGGTCTCCTGTTTGGCTGTTTTGTGTCAGGTGGGTTGTGGAATATCTACTCCTGTCCCACTTTGACACCCAGATGGACTTCACAGAAGCCACTTCAGCAACCAGGGGCATTTGGGTGGGATTTCCCTTTGGCTTTGGCCGTGGTGAAGCCTCAGGGCCTCCCATGTGTTCTAAAACTCTAGGATTATCATCCCTCCTTCATTTATTCCTTTTTAAGGAACGGGGTGGAGCATGGCTCAGACCATTCTAATCCTGGCCCTAAATGAGGTTGATCCCTGTGAAAAGGCATGTGGGGAACTCCCCACAGTTCTGGTTCTTGGCATTGCATGTGTGGATTTTAGTGGTCTCTATTGATGCTACAACGAGAATTTTTTTTAATCTATTTTTTGCCTTTTTTTCCCCCTTGTATCTGAAAGAGTTTGCAGTAGCACGCATTGATACCTGGAAAGAACAGTCTCTACCATGTCAGCAGCTTGCTTAGCTCATGGATTGCCAGAGGACCATGCCCAGTTTTTAGGAGGCCCCGCCACAGCTCTCACACCACACACATCTCCTTATCAGCACAGGACACTTTGTGCAGGAGGGGTCAAGCTGAGCCTGGCAGTGATGTCCCCTCAGTTGTGACACCTCAGCTCCCAGAATTCCTGCTCAGGGAGCCCCTGGTGCTGCCTCACTCCTGGCACAGGAATTAGGATGTAGTGAGCAGCACATCCTGGCTTTCCAGGTTGGAGGAGCCTTTCCCATTTCATTTCAAGGAAAGATTCTGATAGGGTATTTTCTCCCTTCACGAAAAATGTCAACATTTAAGAAATGGGAGCAAACTGTTTAAATTTTTTATAGACTGAAAAGATTAAGCTTTGGCCAGCTCCAGCCAAAATTTCCCTGGCTCCCCATAAGAAAATGAATCGGAGTGGAAAAGCGTGGTTGTCCTCAGTGCTGCACAGAGAAACCATCAACCTGTTCCCTGCAGTCCGACCTTGTCACTTCAGTATGCATAGGAATCCAAGGTGGATCTTTATAGGTCCGTATTTCCACCACCTCTGGTGTTCTTTCCTTCATTTGCTGGTTAATTTTGTTACCTGGATACAGCTCTGAGGCTGGTGGCACTTGGAAAAACTATCGCTGGTAATCGCAGCTCTGATGAAGGAGATGAGATAAACCTCTCTTCTCGTCTGAGCATCTCCAGCACAATAAGGGCTGATAGAGAAATGCAAAGAGCATTGCAAAACACCATTTATTGCTATTTTCAGGGGTGGTGAGTACTCCAAATGAATCCCTGAACAGCTGAACTTTTGCACAGTTGATGCTGTTGGGACATCAGCAGGCTGTAGTCACTCCGTTCCCTTCTGTCCCTGAATCCCTAATAAAAAGGAACACCCAGATTTAGGCTGGAATTTGTTTTAATCAAATACTTGTGTCTTATAGCAGGGATTTAAAATAATCACCATCCAGTGTTAAGGGATACAGCATGGCATACTGGAAAACATTCCCAAGTTCTTTGGAATGTGATCACCGAGGAGTTCATTTTCTGCAAGGTCTTAAAAGTACAGCCATGTAGTAAAAAAACTTTATTTCATTGTCTGGCTATTTCTCCAAGTCCTTTCCTTCCTGGAATGTTTATTAAATTTAGTTTCATGCGGTCTGTAAATATATATATATATACATAGGAATATATCCTTATATTGCTCTCTTACCTCAGAAGGCTGGGTGGGCTGCCAATTGCAGCCTAGATTTTAGGGAATTGGTACTGATGCTGGAATTTTGCTGTGTGCCAAGATGTGACAGAACAAGTTTGCTCTTCCTGTGGGTGATTTCCCTCCCTGCTGCTGCCACGGAATCGCAGCCGTACCTTGTGCTGATCAAAATACACTCAATCCGTCTTCTTTTTCCTTTTCCCCATTATTTTTGGTGGGTTTTTTTACCAAGAGCACAAAATATTGACTTGAGGATTCCAACACAGCTGCCTGGCAGTGTTAATCAATGCTCTCTGCTTGCTCACATCGTACTGCCAGCGTTAGATCATGGTGACAAGAGCAGAACAAGCTCACTGCAGCCTTGGAGTAAATGATCACTCTCCCCGTCACTGGGAGCTGCCTTTGGAGCAAATATTGCTTCCTGCATGGTAGAAATAAAACAATAACTGCTTCTCTTCTCTTCTCTTCTCTTCTCTTCTCTTCTCTTCTCTTCTCTTCTCTTCTCTTCTCTTCTCTTCTCTTCTCTTCTCTTCTCTTCTCTTCTCTTCTCTTCTCTTCTCTTCTCTTCTCTTCTCTTCTCTTTCCCTTTTCCCTTTTCCCTTTTCCCTTTTCCCTTTTCCCTTTTCCCTTTTCCCTTTTCCCTTTCCTCCCTTCCTTCCCCCTCAACTCATCAACTCTCCATTGTTTCACCCTTCTTACTGGTGGTTCTGCAAGATCCTCGCTTGTTATATCTCAAAATTGAATAAAACCCTCCTTTGTGCTGACAACTTCATTGTGCTCAGTGTTCAAAGTATCAAAGGCTGAATGCTAAATGTTCCTAATGCAAAGTGTCAAGAGTGCAGTCTGGGATAATAGAATACATGTCTTGCAAACTTGCACTTTAATATGGCAAAATACTTGGTCAGCAAGCAAATTAATTCATTTATGATTTGATATTATTGCCAGCAGTGGGTCAGCTTGTGCAGGCAGCTCTGTTGAATTTTGCTGCTGCTGCTCAGTGTCTTCTCTATTTGTAGATGCCTCCCAGAAAATGAGTGTTTGGGGTCAGTTTCGGGATGTAATTTCAGTGATGTCCCTTCTATTTATCACTTTACCTGGTTTTTTAATAATATTTTGCTGAGTGCGTCTTCACTGTTCAAAGGGACTAAACCTCATTTGCTGTAATTATCTGGTTATCCTTTTGAAATTCCAGCTGTTGTGCTGGATGAATTGATTGTGCAGATGTTTAAAACACGAACAGATGAATCCAGTGAAATGTTGTCAGTGGTGTGTTGTCTCCCACAGTTCCACAAAGAAATTCGAACATATTTTCTGGCAGAGCTGCTCATTTTCCCAGGGCGGATATTTGCAATCCTACCTCTGTAGTTTGTGAATATCGAAATGAATGGTAAATATTAACCTCTGAGAGCTAGAATAATGTGAAAAATTACAAAAGTAAATGTTAGCAGAAATATCTGTTACACAGGCAAAGAGAGAGACAGCACTGAAAGGATTTATGTTATTTTTTGAGTCTTGGCTCGTACGGGAAAGTTGTGAATCTTTCGATTGAAAGGAAAGGAAGGTCCAATTTTTCAAAAGCAGACTTGAAGGTTTGTTTTTCAGAGATCAGTGACCTGATTGAAAGAACAGCTCTCTGTAAAAATAATTATGGAAGACGGGAAAAAAAAAAGAAAATACGTGACATACTGTAAAAGTTACAACTGCAAACAGATTTTCATTCTCTTGTACAAAAAAACCCCTCAAAAACCAACAAAACAACCCAGCCCCAAAACCAAATGGTGAACAATTTTTATTGTTCATTTTCTTACAGGAAAAAAGTCTTGGTGACCCTTTTGACTGTGTCCTCCTTGATAGATACTCCTTGTGAGGAGCACACATCTGTAACTTCTTTTTTCATCTCTCAGTGATGTCTCAGAGATGGGTTTGTTGAGGTCCTGAGTGAGGTCAGAATGGGGTCAAATAATTCATTGCTAAAACAAACACCTGTAAGTGAAATAATTTGGAAGCATTTACATAGCAGTTTCTAAAGAAGAGATACAACACTGATATTTTGGAGATGAATTTTGGCTTTTGGGCATGGTGTGCGTCTGATTAGGATATTTCTCAGAGTTCCATCACTGCTCTGCTTTTAGGTGATTTTCAACAAAAATTTGATGGTGAAATTGAAGTGACAAAAGATTTTCTGGTCCCTTCCATTACTTAGGAGTCTTCCTGTTTTCCTAAAAACATTGCCAGAACCAGCCCTGCTCCTTTGCTACACCCATGGGCACGAAGTACCTCGTCCCTCAGCACATTTCAAACCTCGAGCTGACTTGACTGAGCTGCTGCAGTTCCCAGGAGGCAGCAAAAAAGTTGGAGCTGAACTTGCAGCCCATGACAGGATGTCACCTCCACCACTGCCTGCTCCTCTTTACGGGCAATCTGGTGGTCTTCCTGCCACAGCCGTCTCCGTGTCATCCATTTCCTTTGTCCCATCCCAGAAGTAGCATCAGCAGAAATACACTGGAAGATCACACTGGGCTGGAAGCCAATGCAGATTTATGTCTTTGGGGTTTTTTTTTTCGTTTGTGAGCTGCCTTTGATTTAAAGAGCAGCTTTTTATCACGGCTGAGGTGTTGATCTAGGGACCAGGTCTTGGCAGTGGGCTCCTGCTGGCTGGCCCCTGGCAGGACATTTGGCCCAGACTCTGCTCATATGCTGGGTTCCTGCCTGTTTAAAATCCGTTTGATGCTCTCTTCTCCTTGGAAATTGCCACTGAGGGAGGTTTTGCGTTGGTTTGTTTTCTCATCGATGATGATTCTCGGGTGTGAACCTTTTCTGACAGGAGGTGATGCAGGATGGCAGCTCAGCGTCCCAGTAACAGCAGGATAGGGATGCCCCCACATTCAGGGGTGATCAGGACAATCCCTGTAACAACCAGTAGTCAACTTAGGGTTCAAACAATTAATATGGCTGTCGTGAGTGCTAATCACATCACCAGCTAATTTGCATTTGGAGAATAATTTCACGTTCCACTGGGTTGGGTCTAAAGTTTTTGCACTGAGCCAAGGTTAAATCTAACTTTTTCCCAAAGTATTTTATCAAGGCAAATTTGTTCAGGTACCACCAAAGTGAAAGCACTGAGCAGCAACCAACTTCGAGCAGCTCTTGGCGTTTGTTCCCAACCCCTCCACATCTGCAAGCGTTCATCTGTCTGCTGTCCCCAGCCTTTGTTGTCGTGTTGTTGTTTTGTCATTAACATTAATAGTGTCTTTAGATGCACATTCCGTGTTTAATATTAATCACTGCAGTTTGTATATTGGCTTTCCCTTTTTGCTCGTGACTGCAGGGTGCTCAGGGGCCCCGAGCACGTCCTTCTCTGGCAGTCAGCGAGGCAGAAGGAGGGAAGTGCATTAGGAGCCCCCTGAGGAGGAGGCACAGCACTTAAAGGACAGAGACGTTCTTTGGGGGTGGTGGTGGGCAAGAGTGGCTCTTTGGGGGTTTTGGGCTGCATTAGGGGCAGTGGTTGTGCTTCCCTTGCTGCCCAGCATGTCCTTCCTCCCCATGGAACATCCCAGGGCTGGCAGGGCAGCTTCTTCATTAATCAGGAAGCAAAACTTCCCAGGGAAGTGGAGTCGAGTGTGGGACCACCCTGGAAGGTCCTGCTGATCCATCAGGAGTGGGAAATCTTGTCTGATCTGCCACTGGTCTGGAGAGGTGCAGGCTCTGCGTGGGTCCGGGGAATGGTAAATTCCTGTGTTTTTGTAGGCAGTTAGGCAATACGTCCTGTTAGGAAAAAACCCACAAGTTTCCGGGTGCTTCTCATCTACTCCACTTCCTCATCAAACCCACCTCCATGGAGAGGGAAAGCCACAGAGTGACTTTAACTCATTTAGTTGTCACTTGACTGAATGACAACTCGTTTAGTTGTCAGCACAGACTAACACGAGATGTCAGAGTTGCTCTTCAGACAGCAGAGACGTTGGGTTATTGCCTTTTAGGTACTTACACTGCTATTAAATCCATGAGAAACCATTATTCCTGATTATGGCTTGGGCTGTTATTTCATTTGGGATTTTTTCTCAGGTGTGTGCCAGGTCCTCTTTCCCTTGGGATGCAAAGGACACATGTGGGGTCTCTGCCCCTGCTGCCAGGAAGCTCCAACCCTCTCTCCCATCCCACACCCACCAGAGAAGGTGCTGGAAGAGCCACTGTTGACAGTGACTTCTGCAAACCACAGGGAAAATCCCAGAGTTGAGATGTCTATTAAATACAGTTCAAACAACGCTGCACCAGATACGTTATGAATATTTTAAAACAGGTTCTCAAAATAAGGAATTGCCTAGCGAAGGCAGTCATTAGTGCAGGTTTCATTAGGGTAGCAAGTTATCAAGTTACAAACTAATTTAAATTATATCTATTGAAATATCCTTTTTACATAAAACAGGGGGCATCGGGCTTGTAAAATAGACTAGGGCTTAAATGTAAGCTAATAAATATCTAATAAGTTCCAGCACATGTTTAAACTGATCTGACAGACAATATTCTGAACAAATATTGTACCGTGTAACCCGAGCGGCCTCGGACAGCCCTGGAAGCAGGTGTAGGGGAATGTACGGATCATTTTATCCTCTTTTTCCAGCTCTTCCCATGCCATGACCCCTCCTCGGTCCTGCTGCTCCTCTAAAAGCACATTTACCCACCCAGCCTCTACCTGAGCCCAGCATCTGACTCTGTTTCCCCAACTAATTCATTAACGAGTCCGCCGCGTGCCTTGGGTGCCTGATATCCATTATCCTCATTTAACAGTTTAGCCTAAGGATGTCTTTCAATATAAATAATCTTCCACAGTGCTTAGATAGCACAGTTGTGTTTCTTTTTATAGCAAAACAGAAATGATCTCAAAGCACTTGCCCAGGTTTGGAATCATGGAACACACGGCAGAGCAGGGACAGAACCTGCCCAATTGTTTTAGGTGGGGGATATTTTATCCCAGCAGTGCTGCATCTCCCACACAGACAGAAGTTCACCCAACATGTGTTCAAGTCATTTTCTCCCTCTGACTTTTAGCTGGCCACATAGACTTTTAAACCACCCTTTCTGCCTTAAATGTAGTTTTAAATTGCACCTAATATTTGGTAGGCAATTCTTTAAAGCTGTTAGCACCTATTCACTGTGTAAGTAGGGGGATTTTTCTTTTTCATGTGTTCCTTCTGGGATGTTAAAGGATCCAAGACTGGGGATGCAATCTCAATCCAGAACTGATCTCTGCAGTTTCCTGCAAGGGTGAAATGGGAAAAGTAAAATATTACCTTATTAAAAATTGCTCAAAACACATCTTCCTTGTTAAATATGCAGAGCTATTCAAAAATATTACCTTTCTGGGAACAGTAACAATACTCTGATTGCCTGAGTTACTATTTCCAGGACTTGGTTTACTGCTAAGGAAAAATTAGGACTCCAGACGAACAAATGAATTCCTGCATTTTCTGAGGATCAAAGAATGATCATGCCATACTCTGGAGGGGCGAGAGGCTTGTGTCAGTTAATGTGAAGGTAGGAGTCACTCGGATTTGACCATGTAATTAAAAGAGGCAGGGGATAATGTTAGTAAACACACTGTCTTAGCAGTTAGAAAAGCCCAGGGCTAGGAGAAAATTAAAGCACTATAAAATTGAAGGGTTTGTACTCTCATTAAGATATTCCTTACAGGAATATCTTAATATCACCAGCATCAAGGAGGAGAGGCTGAAAGCAACCTTCCCCACACTGGTATAAGTTTGGCACTCGTGCTAACAGTATTTACAGTACTACAGACTTCTCCTTCACAAATTAAATTAATTTGGAACCACTTATAGGCAAAGTCCATCCGTGTCTGAATCTCTTCCAGGCTGCTTTTGCAAACTACATTTTCTATATATAAATCATCCTACAATTCTCTCAGTGAAATTAATTCCACACACTGTGTCTGCTAATGAGAGTCCACCCAATATTTTGCTATTGCAGGCACTCATTAGCTCGCTTTAATTTACAGGAAGCAATCAGCATCTGCCGAGCAGAGAGTGTACAAAAGATGCCTTTAGCAGTTATTGAATCTAAATGTTTGCAATGCCTCCTTACCTCCGAAGCAGTCCCACGCAGCAGGTATTTTAGGATTAAGGTTCCTGGAGAACTGTTGCCTTCTTCAGGAATACTCTAGCCCCTAACCAAATATGTGCTAAATGATTGAAGAATATCTTGTAAATCATTTACCTCTTCCTGCTGCTAGTTTTCAGTGGCTAGTGTTTACTCCATTCCCAACGTGATGGCAAAGTTAAATTTTCATTTTGCTGAAAAAGAGCAAAATACAGCGAAGCCTTTCTGCTTGTTATTGCTTAATGTGGAAGGAGCTGGTTCTCAATCCCATGGATCACAGATGTCCTGTCAGGGCTCATATACACTGAGTGAAGTATTTGCATCCCCAAGCCTGCTGATAGACTGAGCATGTTTGTCTACAAAGTGCTTTTAAATGAACTAATACATGATTCATGTGGGCTCCATTGAGCAGAACACCAATCTGTCTGGACACACTTTGCTGTAGGCTTGACAATAGGAACATTTCTCTTGGTGAGACAGGTACAACCATCCCCTGGAAAACAGGGAGCCAGCAGTGCCTGTGGCCCTGCACATCCGAACCCTGCATGGGGTCACTCCAAGCCCTGGGTTGGAGGTTGTGTTTGGGATATTCTTCCTCCTGTCTCTCTCCGAGTGCTCGTGACACGAGCGCTGCACAATCTGTATCTGCTCAGTCATGCTTGAGCAGGAGAGGAGAGTGCACCACCTTTATTATTTATACAGGGATACAATAAGATTCCTTGCAGTGGAGCAGGAAAAAAAAATTGATCCCAAGTATACTGTTTCCTATAGAACTAAATAGATTTTTAATCGAGTCTCTGTTCCTTTGGGTAATTGACTTAACAGTGCGGGCAAATTAATTTCAGATAAACTATAGCTGGGATTTTCCAAGGAGCACAAGGGTGCTGGGGAGTCAGCTCCAGTGCAGAGAGAGCAGGGCAAATATCTTAATTCCTCTGGCTTTCCAGGCACATTGCAACCCAAATGTTTGGACCGGGAGCTGAATCCAGCAGCTTTTATGCAAGCAAAACTCCTGCAGAAGTCAGTCAGAAAACTGACTCGGAAAAGACAGCAGAAAATGGCTCCAAAAATTCCCAAGTGCTCCTGAATGTGTTATACACACATAACCTCCTCCCTGCATTTAACAACCTCATCTAAATGTCGCTCTTTGCAAGGCATTGTTGTGCGAGGCTTTCTGTGATATTTGGCACCGGCACCTCGTTCGGGATCTTATCTGCTTGGAAAAGCCCTTGGAACAAGTTTATTTTCCGGTGACCCAACCAGAAACCCACTCCAGTGGTGACAGACTGGGGAGCAAAATTAACATCGCTCTGCAGCTTCCAAACATCCCCTTTCCTCTCCAGTAAAGCTCCTTCTAGAAAGTCTGTGAAAAAAAGCAGGGAATTTGGAGAATTCCGAGTTCTATTTAAGTCATAAACCACCACGGAAAAATATGTCCCCCGTGATTTGTCGCTGAGGGGTTCTCAGGGCATTGTTCCTGTTTGGTTTTCCCAAATCCAGAGCCCCAGAGAGACAAGGAAAGCTGCATTCCCTTGTCCAGGCTGGCAGCAAAGCAAAGGCCAGAGGAGGAGCCCGAGGGCTGTATTTTCAGCCCTGATGGCTTTTGTCTTGTTGAGACAGGCAACTTTAGACATTTTACCTCCCTCCAATGTCAAACCTGTGAAATCCTAAATCTTTTACATAGAACTCTGTACCCATAGCAACATACAGAACAAAACTCCTTCCAATATTTTGTAAGGAAATGAAAAATACACAATTTAAGAATTAGTAACTGCTTTCCATGGCTGAAAAATTATGTTCTGCAGACTGGAAACAATAAAAATACCGTTGTTATTATTAAAGAAAATTTACTGTATGGAAAGGTTGTGTTTTACATATTTCGGTGCCTTAGTCATCTAACTTCAGTAATTAAAGAGAAAATCAACTGAACTATAATTAAAATGAAATTATTCCTCAGTTGCCAGTTGCAACTGTCATGAAATCAAGGAATGTGACAAATCATACTCTGTATTATTTACATATTCTGAAAGAAAGGATAAATATGTGTCTATAAAAATTTTCTCCCAAATAAATCCTAACAAAAATATTTGGAGTATTTTTCCTCTCTGCAGCTGTTTGCAGAGCTGATGATTTGGGATGATTGGTCATATTTTCTCTGTTATTCTGTAATATCCAGTTAACCTGGCTGCTCTTATTGGCATATCCTGAGTTACTGTCCAAAATTTTATGATTTATCTTCAAAATTACCATCCAAAACTCTGGTTGGATGTGGTTTGACTGCTGGTTGGAGAGGGCTGAAATGGTGCTGAGGTCTGATGGCACCGTGGTACGGGAAGCTTGGATTTGTGAAAATAAAGGGACAAACTGGATATAATGAGGATGAATTAAAAGGAAAAAAAAATATATATATACCATTCCCATCTGAAAAGCAAGAAATGCTGGTTCTGGGTTTTATTTGTACTCCAAATAAAAACCTTTAATTAGAGGGTTATTAGCAACAGCAAATAGATTCACTAAGAGGAATTTTCAAAGTTCATGTAAAAACTTGATAGTTTTTCCAGGTTTCTCCAGCAATAAGGATGAAAGTCAGAGCAGATGAAGGAAACTCTTTTTCCTCTTTGCTGCTCCCCTTTTCCTTGTTTGGTTATTTGCCTGGCTGGATCACCTGGGATGCAGGAGCCAATCTTCTCAGCAGAGCTTTATGCCAACTCAAATATTTTTCCTTTTTCCCTTAGAAGTGTATTAATATGATATTTAATAGTTTCTAGAAATTGTCATGTGGAAGGAGGGAGGGGTCACCCTCAAAGGCTCTGGACTACTGCAGGGAATTCAGGATATTATGATGAATTTTTAAAATAAATATTAACCACATGATTTAGCTGGGTTTCCTTCCTTTTCTTTGCAAGTAATATGAAATTAAACACTATTTTAAAAGAATTTGCCTTTTTCCCCTGTTGCTTAGCTCATTGCCCTCAAAACTTTGAACTCGACTCAGCTGTTAATTATTTCACAGTGACAGATTCCTATTGGCTCTTCCTACTGGTTTGCTCCATTAATTTTTTTTCCAAAACACAGCACCTGCTGAACAACCCCACTCTCTGTTTCTGACCCTTCCAAAAATGCTCTTCTGGAGGTTGGACCAACTCCTTCTCCTGCCAAAAGGGGATGCTGGGTAAATGTCTGGGATACCTGAGGCTGGTGGGAACTGAGCCGGGTCACTGGGAGTAAATTGGGGCTCTGCAAGAGCTCCTAACTGGGAATGGAGCTCCTTCCTGCTCCCACTTAACCCCGGTGTTATTCCAGAACAAGCCTGTTGAAGTTAGGGGAGTTATCCTGGCTTAACACCAATGTAATTGAGAGCAGAATCTGGCCCCATGCTCTTGGCATGACTACTTTTTTGGCAGATTTGGCCACTAATGCTCTCAATGGGTTTTGAGCTTACATTTAATGGCATTACATTTATTTTAATATTTTTTTAAATAGCTAGTGTAAATTGATTCCACTAAAAAGAAAAAAAAATCCCTTTACCTACTCGTGTTCATTTGTATTTCAAATGGCCCATTACATTTTCACTAACAATCATTAGAGCTGTGTGAGCTTATTGAAGCTTGGGCTTGGACTGAAACTGTAAAAACTGCCAGGTCTGGATTGGTTTAATGCTGGAAATAGCACTAGAAAAGGCCTTTTTTTTTGTTATAATACATGACTAAATAACCTGAAATATAGTTAAGCTGTGGTGAAGAAATACTCAGCATTATTTTTTAGGTCCTCCAGTGGAAAATATGGGCACAGCCTGGATCAACTCTGATACTCTGATCAATATATTAATATTAAACTTTAGTTTTAGCCAGAGCCACTGGCTGTAATTTGAGTTTCTAGCTGAAGAAACCTGACAAGGAGTTGGTTCAAAACTTTGAGGAGCCATGAGCACAGAAAGCAATTCAAGCGTGATAAAGGAACAGAACCTTACAAGGATTTCCACTCATGCCTGGTGTTAATCCTAAATGCGGGGCGCTAAAAGAGGAACACACACCCCTGATGTCTGGGGCAGCTGTTCCTGCAGCAGGGTGGGAGCCCCGGGTGGGAGCCCCGGGTGGGAATCGTGGAGTTTTTGGAGAGAAGGCTGCGAGGGAGATGGAGCACCAGGTGCTGGACCTGCTGAGCGCTGTGCCCAACAGCGCTTGCCACGGATGTCATCTGGGGCCTCTCTCCAGGGCTGGGGATGATGCATTGCGCCTTCAATCCTCGGGATACAGGGCTGCTTTCCTGGGAAGAGTGCCGACCAGCTGCAGCTCCCCGTTGCCCATCTGTCTTAGCAGAGGTTGGGCCATCCCCTGCTCTGCTGGCAGGTTCTTGCACACTGCTAATTGTACCTCTTCTAATTGTTGCCATTAATTCAGAGGAGTAAAGAAAAGGTATTAATACAGATATTTAGCCCTGTACCTTGCTCACATCACAGCCACACAGGGCTGGAGTAAAGCCGCACATGGAAATATGTGCAACAGTCTGCACTGGTAACCTGAAAACACTCGAAATATTGGTTTGAGATAGCTGAATATGAGGTCATACACCAGGGCACAGCTCTACAAGGCTGAACAGCTCAGGCCAGGTGCAATTGTTGGCCTCTGAACAAGTTCCCTATCAGAAATGTAGTGAACAAACACTTGAAGATACAGAGAGTTTTTTTACTTGTGCTGTTGACTGACTTAATTCTGCCAAACCCCACCAGTGCCCCTTTCCAGGACCTCTCTGCTTCTTTTTTTCTTGCCTACATGTACATTTAAAGGATGTCTAATTATCCTTCTGCTCTGCTTTTTAACTCCCCTTCCTATGACACAGCACAGAGAGCGTAGCAATATGAGTAGTTTTTGCTTGGTGTTGTTTTTCCAAATAATTGCCTCATTTTTCCTTGCATTTAACTCCTCCACACACCCATTTCTGGGCCAGCTCAAGTTCTTTTGAGTTGTATCACTCCTGCTTGCATTTTCTCCTTGCCAGCCTCCTCCCATGCTGAGCCATTGGCAGGTCCCATCCTTTTACGTGACTTCTTCCAGGTCATTGATACTTGGAGTGAAGAGTGCTGTCCTGACATTGATCTTGCTGTGCTCCAGTAGGCACTAAGAACAAACAATATTAGGTTATAACATTGATTTCATGGATTACAATTTTTTCCCAATCATGTTCTTGTTAAGCACCTTGTAAAATACATCATGTCACATGTTCATCTCCTCAGTTTCATGGTGAAGCAAATCCAATGCTGACTATTGCCTTCAGAATGGGAAAACTCATCCTCCCCAGTTACCTGGGAGTTACCAGCCATTGATTGAACCTCAGCTGATGGCATCCAGTGAAGTATTTCAAATTTTCATAATTTGCGAACAACTGGACAAGCTGGCTACTGAAAATGGGTATCACGATCTAATAAAAACCTAATAAAACTTTCAAAGTCACTCTCAGGTGCTCTCGAGGGAGGATTATGCAATCCCTGCCATGCAGCAGGAACATCTCCCTCCAGCTGATGTGCAGTGAAGGCGAGGTGCAGGCAGAGCCAGGTCTGAACAGCTTTTCATGTCCTCACTTCTTTTTTTGGATGAATTCCGGACTCTTTTGTCAGGCCCAGAAGTCAGTACTGATACTTTTCAAAGAAACAGTGCTGTGATTTGATGAGAGAGGAGATAATGTGGCCATGAGGCTTAGGATGTATAAACACACACATAATTTCATTAAGTGCTCTTCCTAATTATTTTATGTATTAATGCACTGCCGTCACTGCCTGCCAGATAATCTTTCATGTGGAGCTCAGAGCTAAAAAGACATCAAAGCAAATTTGGCTGCTTCCTTCAATGGACGGTTTAGGAGGGCCCGTTTTCTCAAGGCAGTAGGAACCCTACATACAAATATAACAAAATAAAAATGGCCCCCAAATGTTTGTACAAGTGATATTTGAAAAACAACTGCTTTGAAAAATGTACATTTCAAAATATAATGGTTAAATTAGGCAGGAGACTTGTGTGCTTACTTGAAAAACTGCTCAGCCTGGTTTTGGTGGCCCTTGACAGAGAAGAGAGACCCAGTGTTACAAAAGTGGTGCCGATATTTTTCCACTCAAAATTAAACTTGGCATTTACAAGAGTAAGGCTTTCTCACTGGAATTTTTCACTGCTCTCAAGTGTAACACAGATTTCACGTTTCTGCCTCTTAATAGATTCGATCATCTCCAAATTCCATGGTCTTGACCCCGCCCATGCAGACCAATATATTGAGGTGAACAGAGGCTGTGTGGGCACAAAGATCTGTTTGCATCATCATAGCTGGGTGTAATAATTGTTAATCTTACGTAAATTTGGAGTTACTGTACTTAAATAAGCAGAACTGGAGTGTGGAGAGACAAAATATGGGCACTTGGCTCTTTGTTCATCTAAGTTTATGATGTCCTGTGAAAAGCTGAGGCACAGAGCTGTGAAAACAGGACTGATTCTGAAAAGTGCAGGTGGATGCAGAGAGAAATATCTTTGTTATTCTTCCTCAACCTTCCTAATCCTCAGCAAAGTATCTTAAAAAACATTTCAGTGGCATGATGGATGTGAACCATTTAAAAGTTTTATCGAGCTTTACTCTAGTGCAAATCTTAAAAATACTATAGAAATGATATTAAGATTTTCAGTAAGGTTCCAAGCAGAATTATGAATAAATGTAAAATTGATTTCATATTGGAAATAGATGCCAGGAAGATTTTGCATATCGGGTAGAGCAATGAAATTACATTTATTGCTGTTTTGGTTTTTTCTTTTTTTTTTTAAAAAAGCACTTCAGCTCAGGTAATAATTGTACAGTCTATTATAATGATCCCAGGAGGTGCTTAACAGTACTGCAATTCTAAGTTTTACACTTTTATTTTTCATTTGAAGAAAAACTTGTCACAATAAAAGTGATACATTAACAGAACATCACTTCCTTTTTTTTTTTTTATTATGCGTATTTAGATTATTTCCATGAAATTGCTTATCAAATCCCACAGGCCTTTAAAGATAACTGAACAGTTACCCATTTGTGTCAACTCTGGGATATTGTGCAAGAATTTGTGATGGGACACTGAGAAGATAAAGTGCTCTCTGAGATTCCTATCTTCTGGTTTGGCATTGAAGGGGGGGAGCGTTTCAAAGCTCTGTAAGGACG
Organism: Corvus hawaiiensis; assembly: GCF_020740725.1. NCBI lineage: Eukaryota > Metazoa > Chordata > Aves > Passeriformes > Corvidae > Corvus > Corvus hawaiiensis. The sequence goes on along the minus strand of NC_063220.1, from coordinate 2,155,016 downwards.
GAATGATCAGGGCCTTGTGGGCTTTTCAAGACAACCAGATTGTCATATCAGGAATCAGATTCCCTGAGGGTCAAAAATTCCCATTAGTTTGTCTGTTCCTACTTATAGGTGTTTGAGTACTTATAAAAATCTGATTCTGAGGTTTTTAAGTACTGTTGGATTTCAGCAGATGGATCCACCAGAACTGTATCTCCAGTTTTAGGGATATGAAGATTTGATTTCACTCACTACTTAGATTTTTCTTCCTTAGAATCATAGAATCATTCAAGTTGGAAAACACCCCTAAGACTATTGAGTCCAACCGTTCCCCAGCACTGCCAAGGCCACCACTGCCCCAGGTCCCCAAGTGCCACCTCCACAGGGCTTTTAAATCCCTCCAGGGATGGGGACCTCCACCCCTAACCTGGGCAGCCTGTTCCAATGCTTAATACCATTGACACATTACAAAATAAATCTTTATACACAATAGAATTTAGGATGTTTCTACTATCTTTTCTTTTCTCCAACGGTATGGCCAGGTTTTCCAGGTCTTCCAAGCATTTTTTATGGATGGGTTCATGTTTCTACCACCTCTGGCCCATCACTCAGTTTATCATTTCCTGCTGTTAGTCCTGCCAAGAGAAGCAGCAGTGACAACTGCCATGTGCTGGACCTCCAAACAAACTTGAGTGCCCCATGATTGAGGGCATGGAAAACCATGTGCTTGGTGGACAAATGAATCATAGAATCTATTTGGTTGGAAAAGACCTCCAAGATCATCAAGTCCGATCTTTGTTGAGCCCCACCTTGTCACCAGCCCAGAGCACTAAGTGCCACATCCAGTCATTCCTTGGACACCTCCAGGGATGAGGACTCCACCACCTCCCTGGACAGCCCCTGCCAATGCCTGACCACCCTTTCCGTGAAGAAATTCCTCCTAAAGGAATGAACCCAGACTGGGATGACGCAGTGAGAATTAGGCTGAGGGTGGTGTTGCCATCCTTAAATTGATCTTGCAGGGACTCGTGCTCCTGCTCTTGGGCTGTTCCTGGGAAGAGCTCACGGCAAGGTGGCCACAAGTGCTGGGATGAAGCTGCAGCTCGTGGCAGTCACAGCAGACTGGGCAATGTTCAAGGCTGTCAGCTCGGCTGTGCCCAGGACGAGCGAGCAGGACGTGAGTACAAGCACACATTAAAGATTCAGAGGAAGGAACGCCGCCGTTCATCTGCTCCCGCAGCCGTAGCACCAACTTCAAACACACGTTGCCCCAAGACTCTCTCGCGGTGCTGGACTGTGGCAGCGAGCGGTGCCAGCTGAACTCATGCAGTAAAGAAGAGTGATTATACATCCTGTATGTAATCATGGAACATATGTTGGAATGGCACATGAAATCTGGGCACACTTTACCCGTGTAGTAAAGACCAGGAAAATTATGAACAGGCTACAGAAGGAAAACAACTTGCCAAATTTTCCCAAACCAAGCAGGAGGTTCCAGCGAGCTGGAACTCCACACAGTATATTCTTGAGGGGGTTTTGGAACAGAAACCTGGATATGTCTATAGCATGTTGGCAATGCTCATGATATAAAGAGCAGATGTCCTCACCTCCACCCACACGATTATGGCTGCCAGTTTTTCTAATATCTTCTGCCTGATGAACTGTCCAGTTGCAGGAATTTAGGCAGGAAAATATAAATGGTATTTCTGAATTAGGGATGTTTTCCTCCATGTGAACCTCTCAGAACTGGTCAAGGGAAAAAGACCAAGCAGACAAAGCCAAAACATGGTTTGTCTTGGGGGGGAAATTTAGATAAATAGATATTTTTAAAATGTAATTTTCTGAAAGCTTCCAACTGTTGAAATTTAAGTAGATCAAAGAATAAGAAAAGAAACACCTGCTTAGTGATAAGAGAAAAAGCAGCTTGAAAAGTATTAGGAGTAAAGGGACTTACAATCCAAGTTGTTTTCCAGATAGCAATAGTAGAACAGTAAACAGTGCAGTAAAGATGAGAGTGTTGAATAAATATTCTTGTTTTATAATGCAGAAAAAAGTCAATTAGTACAGGATGGGGAACAAACTTCTGATATGTGAACAAACAAAATGTCCATAACGAATCAGGGCAATGGGAAACAATACTAATATAATTAAAAGTATGGGAAGCAAGCTACTAATATTAATTCCAGGTAAAATGCTGGCTTGGAAACCTGATTATTCAGTTAATGAAGTGCTGATGGAGGGAATCCCATGGCTGGTGATTGGTGTGCTTGGTCATTGATCTGTGATGGGAATCAGCTCATGGTTATGAAATCAGTCATGTACCAAGCTCCAGATCTTCTGGTATCAGCACTTCCCATCATTTGGGAGGGTTCTTGACATGCTCCAGTTTCTCGTGTGGCTCCAGAATCTGGAAGAAAGCATAAAATTGTGGATGACCAAGGTACCAATGGGTGAGGATTGCAGGCATTGGAGCAGGAACTGAAGGACACCTTAAACATCAAGGTGGCAGAGGAGCTGCCCCATGGGGATGGAGCAGCTGGAAAAGGGAGTGGTGGGATACAGACGGGGTGGTTATATGGACCTCCTTACTCCACTTCGATGCAGGGCACACCTGGCTGTTTAGGGATGACAGAGGCTGCTGTCCTCAAAGGCTGTGCTTCAGGAGAAGAGGTTTCTGAGGGAAAACCAGGCTAATGATTAATGAACATAAAGCTTATAGGAAAGGATTCCAGGGTTGGGTTTATTTAGCTTATCAAAGGGAAGGTTAAGGATGACTTGACCATGGCCTATACACACCCACATGATGAAGTGAACTTTAATAATGGGTACTTTCATCTATCAGACAAAGATATAACAAGGTCAGTGGCTGGAAATAAATTCAGAAGAGTAATTAAGGTACATGTTTTTTAATGTTGAGAGTGATGAACTGACACAAGACCGTACTAGGAAGCATAGGGAGTTCTCTGTTTTTGAAATTATTTTTAAGAGGTGTTGTTTTGCTCCAAAAAAAAATTTTCTAATTCAGGTTGCCGGGGGAAATTCAATGCTGAGCTGGAACTACCCGATCACAGTCAGTCCTTCTGGCTTGGCAATTTATAAATCTGGTAGTGTGAAAAAAGGACATGCTGCCAGTACATCGGTGTTCACAGCTCCGACTGGAAAAGCAGAAGCAGCTATTGTTTGTTACCAAAGCATATTTATAAATATGAAATAAGGCTGCACCCTGGCAGACATGCTGGCAGGAAGCTCAGTGTTTGTTCCTGGGATCTTCCTGGCAGATGTCATGTCTGGAAGTTTGGACAGCGAAAATGCATCCTCCCTGCTCTCCCTCTCCCTGCCAGGGCCATCCTGGGGCATGGACCCTTTCTCCCACTTTGTAAAAGTCCCAGAATCCTGGTGGGGGAGGAAAAGGGGTTTGCAACAGAAAACCTAAAATAGCTTTCAATGCATGAAGCAGATGGGTAGGTGGGTTTTATGTTGCTGATGGCACTGGAAATTGTTGGGAAAAAAGAGTGAGCTCGTGGCCATGGCGGATGTGACCCAGATGGAGACCTCCCTGTTAGGACGTCCCCTGGGAAGGTTGGATGAATCAGAAAAAATAATGGAATTGTTTAAGTTGCAAAATACTTCTAAAATCATCGAGTCCAAGCATTAACCCAGAGCTTCCAGGAAACAGTGGGAGGAAGAAGGTGGCTGGAATATCACCTTGTCCCAGGTGGGGACTGGAGGTGAAGGCCAGAGCATCTCTTGCCTTCTGAGTGAGCTCTCCACAGGCCACTCCAGAGCAGCCCAAATTGCAGCCCTGCATGGCCTCTTTTCAGTGCATGACATTAGTCTGGTAATTTCCCTTCACTTTATTGGCTTAGCTTAATTAAACTTCAGTTATCACTTTCCTTCCAATTAAAGATTTATTTTTACTACTGGAATAAATAAAATGATGGGGGCACTGGGAGCAAATGGAAATGGCAATGGGGAAGTTCCTTCTCAATTACATTCCTTTGGTTAAATTTTGTGTTGTGGAAAACAAATCAAGCTGGGGGTTGGTTCTGGTTTGCAGCCAGTGGATTTCCAATAAATTAGATCTGATTATATTGTACAAGAGATGTGGATGGAAAGTTGTAAAAAAGAGAGGCTTCTGTTGAGTCAAATAACTAAGATAATTTGGGAATGAGTTTTCTAAAAACACAAGAAGTCTGCAACTTCCACCTCAAGTTTTTCACGGCGCTCCAGCTCTCTCGCAGCCTAAAGCCTTCATAAATGGCACCAATAAAAATCTTCCAATTTCCATCTATATTTTGATTACCTTACAGTGAGTACAGAATATAATAAACTCCCAGTTCTGTAATGAATTCAAATAAACAAACAACTACCCTAATCCCCAAGCAGGCCTTCCCTAAACGAAATGGAGAATAATTTGGGGATATAAAGTCTCTCTGTGTTATTTGGAATTGCAGGTTGCACTAGCACCGTTTGGGCTTGCTGCTGCTCTATGTGTGATATTGGTTCTTGGTGAATAGCTTAAAACAACAGGCAATTGGTAAATAAAACAGCATAAGGGGTTTTTTTCTTGTGCAGAGGAAGGAAGGAATTTGCATTTTTATCCTATTAATTTCTCCCCTTAAAACAGGTAAAAAGGAAAAAAAAAAAAAGGAAAAAAAAAAAAAAAGGAAATAGTGTTCTAGTCAAAATGTTTGTGCCCAGTGGAGTTGTGGTAATAAAGAGTAAAAAACACAGGAGATAATTGTGAGCCCTTTGCAGCAGCGCCCCGGTGGGAGCGGGGAGGGGGCTCACAAAGGAGAGGAGCTGCGATGCCGGGCTGGAGATCCCTCTCCTCCGCATCCATGCGTGTCCTGAGCGGCGCTTAGAGATTCCCCGGGATTTCAGAGGACAACTCTCAGCCCGGAATCATCTCTTTACCTTGCATTAGGCAGCCAAGGCCTGTAGGGGGAGATTTCTTATTACTCTTTAAAGGAAGGGAAGCGGGAGAAGCCTTGGAATGCTTATGGATATTATTTCTTGCTGGAGGTTTCCCTTCTTTAAAGGTTTTAAATTAGATGAAAAGACCAGATGCTACTGCAATATTAAATCTAAATAGATTTTTTATACATCTAGCACTTTATAAAGATATAATATTAAGTTCTCATCTAAATTAGTGGATATAATTGTTTGGCAGGGAAGGACTGGTGATTTCCAGTCTTTAAATATATAAGTTACAGGGAAGGAGACCTGAGACTCCTTTTTGTCCCTGGGTTGGCTGAAGCAGCAGCAGAGCCTCGGATTTTGCGTTCATGGAATTGCACAGGCTGGTGAAATTCCGCCCCTTGGAGAGAGAAGGGAGGGAGGTGAAGGGCAGGGTTTTCCTGGGCATGCACCCTCCTTCCTCACCCAGATGTTTTGGTGAGGTCCCAGGGGGTGCTGGCACTGCATGAATGCCCAAGAGCTGAGTCTGACAGAGGCCAGCCAAGAGGATCTGGGGAAGAAAGTAGCAAAATGCAATATTTTGCAGGTTAGTTGGAGGGAGGCTGATGGAGGCAGCTGGGATCTGCCTGCTTTCATGCTCCTTATGGAGGGGAACAGGGAGCTGCTCCTGGTCTTGGGGTCTTACAGGGTCCTACCCACTCATGTCCCTGTCCCCAAGGACAGAATTTCTGTCTGGACGAGGCTGAGCTGCAGAGTCTCTGCTGGTGCTGCCATGGCTCTTCCTTCGGTGCAAAGCTCTGCTTTCATCTGTCACAGAAACACCCCATGTTCTCCATTTGTGCAGGATAACCTGACAAAGGAGGTGATTTTATAGCCTGCTACAGTCAATCTTATCTTTAAAGTGACACCCAGTTATAGTGATTATTTCTCATTGCAGACCCTAGAAGAAAACACCATAGATCAGGTCAGAAGCACACGGATTGCTTACCTTGTACCAACAATTTGTATTTTTCCACACGTGGCCCAAAGCCCTGAATTTTCAGACTCTCATGACCAAGTTTGACTTCACCTGTATGACAATGGAATTAGAAACCCTGTTTTTACCAGGAATCAGGAGTTAAATCCCAAACAGTCCTTTCGCAGAGCTCCATCCTCTGGTGTTTGTGTAGTGAGGGAGAGAGACTGGAAAGAAAACAGCATCTCTAAGAAATATGCAATTTATTTTTTTCAAGCAGTGAGGAGCAGCTTAGTTACACTGTCTCTACTTCATGGAACAAGAAACCAAACACTGTAAGTGGAAAGGCAAACAATTGCTTTGCTCATGAGAACTTTCAAAATAGCACCTTTCAAAGCCAGAAATGCTGCTTTTAACCCACCAACATCCGCAGGCACTGCGACGCCCTGTGCCAGCCCAAACTTCTGAATGCAGGAAATCCCAAGTTTTTCCACTTGATGGGAAAAAAAATATCCAGATCTTTTAAAATGTGACCCTGGATAATGTAACAGGGTGGTGAATTGTTTCGATTTAAATGATTTACATAGGGGTCTGTGCTGTAAAATTGTTTAGTGCCCGGTCCTGGAGAAACCAGAGAGTTCTGGTGGCACCCCAGTGACACAAGGTGCTGGAAAGCACAAAGTCCCTTGGTGAAAACACTGGGATCCATGAGTTTTTCAGCTCTCAACACAGGGAAAATGTGTGAATAAAGAAGGAGATGTACACCTGGAGAAGAGAAGGCTCCAGGGAGAGCTCAGAGCCCCTGCCAGTGCCTCCAGAAGAGCTGGAGAGGGACTGGGGACAAGGGATGGAGGGACAGGACACAGGGAATGGCTTCCCAGTGCCAGAGGGCAGGGATGGATGGGATATTGGGAACTGGGAATTCCAGGGGTGGTGCTGGATGGGCTTTAAGGTCCCTTCCCACCCAAACCATTCCACGATTCTGTGACTGATCCTCCATACAGCTGGAATCACTTTCTGTGATCAGGAAAAACTCCTGGAGATCTTTTGTCTCCTCCTGGGCACACGCAGCATTCCTCAGGGCTCTTCCTGCAGGCTCTCATGGAGCTATTAGGGAGCTGCATCGACAGCAAGTGCATTGACCAAGTGGCTTCATCACAGCCATTCCGAGCTATTACCAGCAATTCTTTAAGCAGGCTCCATCCAACGGAGTTTGCTGCCAATTAAGGGGCTACTCCTCGGCATCCCAGCATGTCAAATAGCCATTGTCTGAGTTCAATAACCCTCTCTAATTAAGTATTTACTAGATTCCACTATTAAGCCGCTATTAAGCATCTTAAAAACCTTTATTTATTATGTATTAATCAATAGTCCTTTCAGAGTATTGGATAAGTAAATGAAGTTATTACAGGTCCTTTTGGTTTAATACTTCTAGTACAGCTGAAAAATAAGGAAATTTACTCAAATAAATGAAGGTAATATGAAAAGTCCCATAAATCCATGTAAGAAACACAGGCTAAGAACTAAATCTATGTGCCAACAGCCAACATTAATATTCCAGGTTATTCCTGCTTCCCTTGCTCATGGTGACAGAAACGAGGGGCATCTCTCACTCCTGAGGCTCCAAATGAAGTTGGGGTTCCACTCCCTGCATCAGCTCCCATCCTCTTTCCCAATTTCTCTTTCAGCCCCATTCAGATCCGGATGAATAATAATTTCATCTACATGAACATCGCATTGTTTGCCAATAATTTGATAAAGATTTCCCCACCATGGCAATAGGTGAATATGTTTACATAAGGAAACAGCAGTGAATCCAGCAGCCTAATCGGAATCCACAAAGGAACTCTGAAGTGCTTACAATCCTCTGCTCCCTTTTGGATTTCTCCCAATACCTTCACTTAATGATCACAACTCGAAAACACTCGCATTGAACCAAATGTCTTAGACTAATTATGTGTTAGTATCTGATAACATTTTGCCACAAAAATGTTTGTTTGAATGTATCTTATCAAAGTAATGTTTGTGCCCAGGATTAGCCACTGCTTGGCTAAAGATTTATGTAATCAGCTTATTTTAAGATTAATTCATGAAAAAACCCACAAATACCTATTACCACTTAATTTGTATAATAGATATTTACTATATTTTAACAGTGCAATTAAAAATTAATATGGACTGTAAAACCATAAGGTCATGTAAACACTCCACTATTTATTTGGTACTTCACTTATCTTTTATCCCAAGATGTGATTATGCAGCCCAGACCTTTCGGGTTTGCAGAATAGGGAAAGGTCACCAGTGAAATGAGATGAATATTCCGAACTCGGCCCGAGCAGACGTGGACACAGCCACGCACTGGCTCTGCTCATTCATCACTCTGTGGCTGGAGAGGTGGCAGAGCTTCTGGAGCACGGCAGTGGATTGATGGAGCCCAGGAGGTGAGGTGTCCCTGGGGTGGGGAGCTAAAGCTACTGACAGAGCACTTGGATAAAACTGGCTGTTGTCACACTTCCTTTAGTTCAGGCTCGACTCTGTGAGCACTCAGGGCTTTCTTTTAATGTGTTTGGTTGCCGGGGTTTGGCCTTGGCTGTGAGGTTCAAATGTCGGCGGCTTCAAAGTCTCTGTGTTGGTTTTCTTCATGTGCATTTGAGCTTCCCATAAGTTTCTATTCTGATGATATCCTTAATTAGCTCTTCTTTTTCTTGCAAGTTTTAGCTCTGCCCACCTGTGTTCAGACTTGCAGTCTGCCCATAAGCCTGATCTGTGGTGATATGTGTAAAACCAGATCTTCCCAGTGTCCCTCTTCGAAGGATTCCCACCCTGGTGCCAACCCCCCAGGGGATCACCCTGCGAGGGGCAGGAAGATGGGAAGGGCTGAAAACTCTTCTCTCTTCACTTTAGTCCCATTCCAGCTCCAAAATCAATGGAAAAATTATCACTGGGACCTGACCACCACCCAGTGTTTGATACCCAAACAGCTGCACCCTCAAGGTCAGCAGAACTCACCTCCAATCTAAGAATAAACACATCCAACAGATTTTTAGTGGCTTTAGCATGACCATGGACTAAAAAAATCCAAAATATTAATTTTTCTTTCAATATTTCATCAGCCCAGTTTCAGTCTGAGGTTAAATCTAGCAGGGCACAGGCCTTCGGAGTTAAACACAATTTGTAAATGAGTTTCTTTGGTTCTGCTGATCTTCAAACAAATTTGTGTTTCAAGATCAATTTTAATCCAAACAAAAAATATTTCCTCTGTGGAAGGCACCCAAATATCAAATCCAAGCTGGTTTGAAATTGCAGTTTCTCACCCGACTTTCTGAACTCAAGAAATTAAATCCAGGAGAAAAACCTAAGGAATTCTTTCCTGCTGGCTTTATTAGCATTTCAGAAGCAGGTCCTAGGTCCTCTATGGGCACAGTCCATAGCATCATTTAATAATTCAGGCTTGGCTAGCAAAGCATGGATGTGTCATAGCTAAAAGTCCAGTCAAAGACACATCCATATGTTCAAGGTACATCTCGAAGGGAGGATTCCCAGAATGTTTCCTTCGGAGACCCACAGGTCAGCACAGAAGAGCTGCTCGCTGCCTTGCAGCCCTGAATGTGCCACTAACAGCACTGGTAATACCCGACAGGGAAAATTTCCTGCCTCTTGCTTATCAATTAGCAAGAATTTATTACTTTCTGATCAATCATTGGCATATCAGGACAATTAACCACACAAGTGGCTGCCACCACTTTCCCAGCAGGTGGGTAACAAGCAAACTGTTATTGCACAGTAATTTTAATTTTTAAAAATATTTATTTCCAAATAAGCATTTCTCTTTATCTTGTTTCTCTTTATCTTTGCTGATCCAATGCTGGCATCACTCTCAAGGTGTGCATCGGTTGTGATGCCCAGTGCATCGTTTCCCAGCAGTAAAACCCTTCTGTTCTACCAAAGTTGACAAAAATAAACCCCCCATGAGTGTTTTCCACACCATAGCAAAGAAAACCAATTCCTTGACACTGAATATCGCAAAATAAAATCATAGCTATCGTGGGAAGCTTTGACAGACTATCTGGCAACTTTGAACTGTCTCTACAAATCATTAGATTGCAAAACATTTCTGAGGGAAAAACAAATTAAAAGGTCAAGTCTTTAACACACAAACATGCAAAAACCTCCACAATATTAATTATTTTCAGTGTAATGTAATACTAACCATTGCATATAGTTCTGTCACAGAAGAGGAAGAATTTAATTGTGTCAGTGTGATTGTCCTGGGAATTGGGGAGCCTGCCGTAGGTAGGGAGCTGGATTTCAGCCTGCCAAGGCATTGAAAAGGCATTTCCATTCTCATGCCGTGTCCACCTCCTGCAAGCATCAGAACAAAGAGGTTTTATCTTCTCTTGTGCACGAAAAACTAATAAATGAAAATTAAAATTATTAACAGTAAGTTCAGTAAGAAATGTGGATGGCAACACTTTAATGTTTCCTACCTAATAACTGCTTGGGGTCACAGCCTAATTCAGCATCGCTGCTGCTGTCACCTCTGTGCTCCTCAAAGATGAACTTCAGGACAATTTCGGGCCTACAGACACAGGAGGCAGAATTTTATGATTCATTCCACGGCCAGCATCTCTTATGAGATGTTTTCATATTCAGCTGGGTATTATTTTTCTCCTCCTTGTCCTGCAGTGAAGAAAAGTGATCCCAAAGTGTGGCAACTTTCTGTTCACTTAGGGATTTTGTTTGCTTAAGTTTTCTTGTTTAGTTGAACTCCAGACACCAAAAAGGAAATACTGTTTTGTCATGGATGTTTTCCTCTAGATTTGTGTTGTTATAACACAAAATTATAAAAACCATGTAGCAGTTTCAGGTTAATTTGTAGTTATATTTGCCGGCTTATTTCATTGCATTATTAAAACATTTAGTACCGTATGTGTTATTAATATTCCAAAAAGTAATTAGCATATTTAATCAAAAACAATTAGGAGCAAGCATTGCTTCCCTTTTTAAGTGATAAAATATTTATGGCTGGAATAAACAAATGGAAAACCAAAAAGCACTTTGAGGTGTTGATTTCATGCACAGAAAACAAAACAAAAAAACCCATCCAAAAGCAAGAAGAAGGAGATGCCTTCCAGCCTCCAGCCAGCCCCTGGTGGGTTTCTGGCTTTTCTTCCTCTCCAGGCTGACAATTATCATGTTATCATTTTAAACTAATCAAGATTTCCTCCATTTTTCCCATATTTTAGTTAAATAAGATTAACGGAGTTAGGAAAGATGCAGGAATCCCACCTTGGAGCCAGCTTTGTGCAGATCTTTCCTGTGAGACACAACCAATGGTGGACATTGGTTTGTTTGGTCTTCACAGCAGGGACAGAGGTGGGAAAGCTAAAAATGTGGTGGATGCAGGTCAGAAATTCCTCATTTTATGTGGAATGGAGGGCAAGGAACATGAGGAAATACAAAAGAGCTCCCTGTCTTTCTGCTGGGCTTGTAGAGAGCTCTCTTGAAAGAAGCCACGTAACACTACAATAAATTTTCAACTGTTGTAAATATTTGACCAGAACTTCAAAACAAGATTAATTAGTTGGTTTTAAGACCTTGAGGCCATTTCCTCTCACTTTTCCCTTGCCAAACTGCATTCTTCAATCAGGTCTGTTGACGCACCACAGAGGAACATCCCACCTATGAACTTTTCCAGCTACAGCACATCTCAAATGGATGGTGCTGTTTCCATGACCACTGGTGATCATTGCACAAATATTTTGGATTAGTTTGAAATTTCATGAGCAGGACAAGCCCTTTTCCAAGTGCTCAGTGAGTGGTTTTGTTCTGAGGCATTAAGATACAGAATTATGGAATGGTTTAGGTTGGAAGGGACCTTAAGGACCATCCCATTCTCAGCCCCTGCCATGGCAGGGACACCTTCCACTATCCCAGGTTGCTCCAAGCCCTGTCCAACCTGGCCTTGGACACTTCCATAAAACCACAGCTTCTCTGGACAATCTGTGCCAGGCCTTCCCCACCCTCACAGGAAAGGATTTTTTTCTAATATCTCCTCTAAACCCACTCTCTTTCAACAAGGACTTTATGTGGAGTTTGCTGGGTGTTCTGTTCTTTTATATTAAAGAAAAAAACTCAACAAGAAGACACAAATCCTCATTTTCTGCTTTGCAGAGAAATAGGTTGTTTGCAGTGATTTGAAAACAACCCAAAAGCCCAGCCTGGCCAGGGTGGATCGGGATGGAACGAGCTGGAAAGCAGCTCCCTCACAGGTTTATAAATAGGCTGCGCTTCTCATCCTGAAACATTGCTCCACTTTGCCTGTTGTGCTGTAAATTAGCCAGTTCCTCTTTAAACAGAGTCAAAAGAAACAAAATACATATGTAACTCTGCTGCCTGGAACACGTGAGGGGAGGGAAAAAAAACAACAACTTATGAAATGCGGAAAACATTTGTTCAAGTCTCCAAGGAAAATGAAGTCAAACCAAACAAGCATATAATATAGATGTACGCCTCATGGGCAAAGTTACCTCTAAGCCCATATGTTTTAACAAATTAAGAGGTAAATAATTTGCTGAAGGTACAGTTCAGCCACGTCAGAACACCTCTGGAAATGAGATATCTCTGCCTTTCAAGTGGTGCTTCTTATCAAAAGGTTTATTTCTCTACTTTTTAGAATAGCACACCTTGTTTTGTCTCAAGACTGTAAGCAACTATTAACCCTTCAGGGCCTCTGCAAATGATGTGGTCATTTGAAGTCGAGGCTGCTTTGCTGCTCTTGTGTCTGCAAGCAGCTGAGAGAGATTGATAAAATTCAGGTTTTCAATAGGGGAAAGCCACGAGGGACTTCCCTGGGAATGAAAAGAGACACGGAAAGGTTACTACATGTATCCTGGAGTCTGGTACATAATTCCACCGTTAAAACTTTAATTTATGAAAAAAATGCTGGTGCGGTCCCCAAATGGTTAAATTCCACTCGAACTTTTCATTTTAGTTAGTCATGAATATATCTAACATACAGAGGCCATCAGCATCTCGCCACTAGAGACTATAAAGTCTACTTACATAGGGTTCCTGGGATTTTTCATGTTCTTATGGAAAATATCTCTGAAATCCCCGAGCTGAAAATTTTGATCTCATTTGTGGATGTGAGTGATGCTGAGAAAGGGTTGAAGAGTGAAGAGAACACTTTTCTCGCATAATTTCATTTGTCAGGAGAATCTTGCCGCTGACATTGGAAGAGTGATTTAATTGATTTTAATCATACACCTGAGATCGGGAAATTGAGCCCTCTGTCCTGAAAAATAATTCTAGGCTTCCATGAGAATGTCTAATTTGCAGCTAATAGTTTTTTTTCTTGAAGTTTTGTTATGAAGTTTAGAAAATACAGATCAAAGGCTGGCACGTAGAACTGCTTAGCACAGCCGGAGACGCCGAATCGGGGCCATAGTGTTTTGGTCTTTCAGGGGTATTAACAGGCACATCTGCCTGGTTTTGGACAGGCAGGGAACAAAAGCTCCCACTAAAGAGCACAGTTTGCCTTCAGAGAAGAGAGACTTTTATATGCTGAGTACAGCCTGGAAGACTCGGAGTGCTACCTCACTCCTGGTCATGTTTAATCCTTGATTTTCGCTTGTCGTCGAGTACAGTGTTTATAAATTGTTCATGTATGCCAAGGAGAGGCTCATTGTGTGCCCCAGCATGCTGCAATGATTTATTCTAAATAAATAATTCCTTTGTTTTTTATTTCTTGGTTGAAAATAAACAGCGTTATTCAATTACAAATAATAATAATACTGAACACGACAACGAAGCCAAATAACGTTTGGATTATGAAGAACCAGTGTGCCTTATGGTTTTTTTCACTGTGAAATCTCCATGATCTTTATTACCTCTATCAGCTGTTACTCAGAAGGGGATTACAGGCAGCCAGAAGTTTCACTTTCCCCAATGCTTCGACTCTGAGGAAATAATTATATTACAATACTTATATTGGTCCACACAATAGAAGTCGTTTGAGATGTAAAACTCAATATTTCCTTTTCTGTAACAATCCTTTTCTTGTCTGTAACAATCCTGAAAATTTCCATATTGGATAGGTACTCAGAGAATTTCATATTCCAAAACTGCACTGACAGTGCTGTTAAATAACCATTCATTTTTTTAGTATTCCCTCTTGTATGGAAACCAGAAAAAAATATTGATTAGATGGCTACTCCAAGGAGGTGGGAACCTGTAGGAGAAACTGGAATAAGAAGTTTGGATGCAGAGATGGGTTTAATTTAAACTGTTTCAGGGCTGAGCCAAGGCAAAAACCAGTTTTTGGTTTGGAACTCAGGACTCAGACATCTTCTGTTTTAATCCGATGTTGTTTTTATAAGATATCTATAAGATGAAATCTCCTTTTTCTGCTGAGGAATCAAAATTGTTGAGGCAAGCTTGGAACTTGTGATTGGAAAGACTGGCTTTTATTTTCATGATGTACTGATATCTTGTGACAACTCCAAAACATTGAAAATTTGCCATCTTTCTTGCTTTTTTGGCAGCAAAATCTCTCCTGAAAGAGACACCATAAGGAGTTGATAAGCTTGTGACTCGTGTTATTTCTGCAGTGGCAAAAATATTTATAGTGAAGGCCCTGTACCAAGAGAAATATCAGCTTCTGGTGAGGCAGGGACAGTTCACATTTTGGCACAGCTACCAAAGCACAGGGGTACCCTTTTTGCCCATATTAGTGAGGATTTGGGGTCTCCCTGTCAGCTTGGATAAATTTGCATTGGTCCTGCTGACGCACCTTTAGCAGAAGTTCTGCCGCTCCACGGAGCTTCAGGCTCCCCTGCAGAGGATTCCTTGCTTTTCCAAGTGCCTGGAAACAGGGATTAAATCGCCAAAACAGCTGTTTGGTGGAGAGGAAATTTCCATACTGGGACAAAAGGAAATAGAACTTGGGCTTTGTGTGCCATGGCTGGGCACAGATCCACGAAATCCAACACAAGCGGGAAAATGTGTCCTGGCTGAAAAGCCACTCTGGGTATGACTTACCAAGAGCAATTGCTCTGGAGGAGCTGCAGATGCAAGTGGCCAGCCCAGCACACCAATTTCATCCTTCACTTCTGTATCCAATGGGATGCAAGTCATTCTTGTGCTGTGCTGGCAAACTCAGTGTGGGAGAGGACGGAGCGGTGAGGACCAACCCAACGCCCGGTCATGAGTTATTTTAAGCGAGTGCATCACGTGAATATTGGCAGCCAGGGGATATATTTAGCCAGGAGGTTCCAAATGCTAGTTTAATAATTAGTTAATGTTTGTAAAGCAGTTTGATGATGACCAGAGCCGTGCAAGGGTTATTAGTGTATAAAATGCTGTGGCTCGTTGTACTCCTCGGGCTGTAGCAACCACAACAATCTCAATGCCGCCTGTTAATTTTCCTGACTCTTTTATCATTGCCCTCCATTGGTGATTAAGCGTCGTTTGTCTTATAATTTTAATGTTATCTTTAACACACATAATAAAGTTTACATAATTATAGCCTATTAATATAATTTGCATGCATGTTACTGGCAAGGCACAGGAAATGTTTCATCACCCAGCGTGTAATTTGGCTTATTTAACCATTTCCTTTTAATTTTCATCAATAGATCAGCGTGCCTCCTAAATGGAGATAACCTCAATAAATTCTCTTTTCAAGAGCCTTATCTGTATTAAGTCTCTAAAGGTCTCCGTAGCAGGACTATGAAGTGCTGAAGGGGGAACGTTTCTGAATGTCTGCTGCGGGAAGTTTTAAAAATTCACATTTTCTTCAGACAAGCGTGGGTCTTCCTAATGAAACCTGGGAACGAGGTGCTCTCACAGAAGCTTTGAAAGTGTGTATGCACTGTACTTCATAGCTGAGCTGTAACAAGACTTTAAATGACTAAACAGTGTTTAGATTGAACATGAAAAGAGTCGGCATGAAAAGATAGGTTCAAAATATTACATGATGCTTTGCAAAAGTGTAAATGTGCCCGCCTTTATTTTTTTTTTCCCTCTTGGTAAATGGCAAACGTTTACAACCCAACTAAAACAGTACCAAGAGAAATCCTGTGTTTGCTCTTTGGAAGATATTCAATAAATTATAGTGAGCTGCAAATGTCACTGGATTGGGAACTGTAAGAGCTTTACCTTTAAGTCTTTAAGTAAAGACTTGCAGCTGGTGCAGTGGCTTGGTAATCCCTAATGATAAGCTGCTTTTAATGTGGGGGTGAGGCAGTTTTCACACAGATATTACTGCATTAACCTTACTCTAGGTGCAGTGCAGGTGTGCACAATATTGTGCTTTGCAGCCTTCCCTACTTTATTCTCCCCGAGTATCCGAAGCCTGCTTTAACAGATCCTCTTATACCATGGTGAAAAGATTGCAGTTCAAACCTATTATCAACAAAAACCTGCCAAAAGGGCTACATTGTCAGACTTTATGATGGTACTAACTATTCTGTTGTTCTCTGGAGACCAAACTTAGACCATTAAATTCACTTCATTTGTGATTTCAGTGACCTGGGCTGCAGACATCAGGCTTTTGATGTAAAATGTTAGTACAGGAATCAATGGTACCATCTAGTTCCCCTTAAAGTATATCATAAAAGCATAATGGTCCTCTTCTAAACAAAAGGTGACACTACTCTTGTATAATACAATTATATGGGGATGATGTTTTCAGCAGAGTTTATTTGATATTATGATGTGCAAAGACTTTCCACATTGAAATAAACTGCGTAGCTGAGTTCACTCCATTATTTTCAATAGACTGACTCCATTGTCTGCACTGGAATATAGATAATTTTCATACAGTGGGGAGCTATTTTCATATCCTCTCCATGAAATAGATGAGATTATAAACAGGCTGGGATTACTCAAAAACCAACACAAGCCATGTCTACAGACCCATTTAAGACAAAGGCTGCCTCCGGAATGGTCTCCTTTGATCGGGAGGCTCCCAGGACTTGCTCCGTTTATTTGACAGATGACAGCTATTTATAGCAAATGTGTAGCATTTTTGAAAATTAAAATTTTACTGGTGGAATTTAAGGGTTATTTTCCACTCCAGGGACTTACATTTCTGTGAAAAAGGGCCTTTTTTTTTTTTATACAGGCACCATCTTCAGTGTTAAACCTATTTGTAAACAAACGCATTGCGATAGCTCATTGTCAAACACTGAACAGTTTATAATTAATGAAATTGCTGAAACAAAATAAATGGAGAATTAATACAGCTGCCAGTATGTTTGTGTTGTTGCACAAGTGAGGAGACACCGCTGATACCACAGACTCGACGCTGGGAGCTTTTTGCAGCTAAGCAGGGGTGGAAATAAAGCCAAAAGCAATGCAAACTGTGGTGTTTGCCTCTGCCAGGGGGTCACAACTAAACCAAAAGAGCAAATGTCAGGATTATCCAAAAAGTCACAGATCTGGGTGTCCTCCCCCCGCTTCCTTTTGAACTATTTTCCCATTTTAAGCATGGAGGGACATTGCAGGGCGCCAGCTCTGATGGGGGGTGAGGGTGAGGTGGTGTCCGATCAGGTCTTCCGTGCCCTTTGCAGGAATTGGGAGATGTCAAAGGGTCACACGGAGGGTTACTGCCAGGCCCAGGAGGATCATGTATGATGCCAAGCTCGAGATATACCACAAATATCCAGCATCCTGGAAAAGGGGCTGGGAGTGGGAAGGGTGGAGGTGTGTGCTGAAGGCACAGCAGTGACTGGGGACCCAGCCACGGCTGTTGGCACCACATTGCTCAGTGTAGTCACCTGCTGTGGAGAAGTGATTTCCTTCCTGCCGTGATGTGGCTCTGGCCTGGGGTCTTGCCCAAAGGTCTGGAATGTTTTTGTATTTTTACAAAGCAATAATAACAGAAATACATGTTTAAAACTTGTTTGAGAGATCATCAGGGATGACTTGCTTGGTCTGCCAGCCTTGGGGTTCCTGTTCTCTGTAACAGCCCAAAGGCTGGGCACATTGCACCATCAGGGATGAGGGATACGCTCCCTTGGTGTGTTTTCCATTCTCTGTGCTTTGTTCTTGATTTCTCACTTAAACACCAACAGTTCTTTCTCCTTCTGCTCAAAGGAACCTCAATGTTGCTGCTGGAATAAAAAGTTTTTCCTTACACCAGTTAACATTTTTTGGCCTTCCTAATTCTAATCTTCAAGACTTTCCCCTCCTTTTCCCCTTGCAGAGCTTTGTTTGTTACCTCAAGCCCAGTAAAACATTAATGGGAGATTTGGTACAGGGCAGGAGAGTTTTCTTGACCGAGGGGAAGGGTGTCAATGAGCTGTGGAGCTTTTGGGTGGGTTAAAGACAGAAGAGATGAGAATAAACCGTGAGCAACTTCATCCTAATTGTGTTACTTCATTATCCAGGCCCTTGCCTTCTGCTGGCATTGCCTCCTGCTGTGTCCAGAGGGCAGGGAGCTGGGGAAGCAAATAGGTCATTCCACAGGGTGCTAATGCTGCAGCCAAAGCCAAACCCCAGCAGCCCGAGCGTGACCATCAGCACAGGTTTCCTTATGAATGGTTTTAATTAGTTCTAATCAGGGAGACTGGGAACCCAAAGGGCGCCTCGCTCCTTCCCCCATTGGGTGTTTGCTGTTGCTTTTCTTAATGTCTACTCTTGATGAACAGAAGTCTTGCAGCTGGACAAATGTTCTTAATTAAGCTGAGACAGAAGCAGATATTCCGTGGATATCAGGAGTTCCCTCAAACTTCACTTTTGAAGGACACTGGGTTGCAAAAAGCAATTTCTCCTGTCGTCCAGTGTTTGATACTGTACACATTTGGCATTTTTTAAAGTTCCAGTTCCGAGCCTGCCATCCTTATGCTTTCTAGGATTTCTCCAAAATAATCTGAAAATTATTAAAAAACGGAAATTAAGAGTAGTTCCCACATCTCATTTTTTTAATGGTCACCCAATGAGAGAAAGAAGTAGGAAATTTTTCTGCACAAAAATTTAGTGTTTTTAAATCGAGAGTGTAAATCAAACAAAAAATCCTGAACTTGGATTTTTTTGCATTTGACATTCCTTTTTAATTTATGCAGATGCTTTATGGAGCCTGACACCCAAAGTTTACCATGTCTCGGAGACAGCAAAATATGGGAACAAATAGGTCAGGATTTTTTATATATATACTGACTGGACTTGGGTTTCTTTCCTTTGTTTCTTGCACCAATTTGTTTCATGAAAAAGAAAGAAAGATTTTCTCCAAATGCAAAATTTCAATAGTTTTAGCAAGTAAAATCATTTAAGTTAGCAGGTTTTTTGCCACTTGTCTCACTAGTTTGGGGTTAAATAAACTGATCCAATATCCTGCAGAACCTCAAAAACACAAGCTTGAGCATCCTGTGTCCTTAAACATAACGATTTCATTCCCAGTGTGGTTAACTGGAGGTGTAGGGGAGTTGTGGGACTTGCTGGAGACCACTTGGACATGACAGGAGCTCTTGGCTTGAGGCCTCCCTCCTCCTCCATCCCTGGAGCAGGACACCAGGGAGCTCCAGGCTCCATCCCTGTCCCCTTCCACAAACCCTGCCCTGGAGCACTGGGACAGCCGTGCCCCCCACACCTGGATACCTGTTGAGAGAAAAATTGGGTGCTGCGAGCTGAGCCTGGTGACAAAAATCGCTCTGAATTGCTTTCAATTTGAACACCCGTGTTCATCCTTTTGGGAAAGTTTATGCTTTAGGCAGAGCTTTTCTACAAGCTTTTGCACCACACACGTGTATACATTATAGCTCCAAATTGCCTCCAAGCTGACAGTCTTTCGGGTGCATTAACTACTTTACTACCAAAGGGGCAGCAGGATTAATATACATATTTTTAAACTGCCGAAGCGAAATATTTCAGCTCGGTCTTTTCTACAAATCTTTGCCTTGGTGTTCAAACCTGCAAACGAGCCCATCAGCAACAGCTCAAGTCCATCAAGACCCCTCAGCGCCTTGATTGATAAATAGGGCGTGTTTACACTGCCGCTCCTGCGTGTTCTTTTCTGTCAGCACTAATTTATCTGAAAGTCTTAACCTGCGCTTTGGAAATTCAGGAGCATTTTAAAACGAGGGCTGCGGAAATAAATCACCCCCTGCAAATAATATTCAAAGAAGTGGGTAAAGTCTTTCACCACACGAGTAGCTGTGACACACAGACAGACAGACACATTAACCTCCCAGAAATCCGGAGAAACCAAGCCTTTCAAGTGTTGCCACATGCAATTCTTCCAGCAAAAGAGGCACGGAGCATTAAAGCTTTAATATTGAAAGCCTCCACCGTAGACAGAGAAAGGTGGAGTGGGGGGAAGAAGGAGGAGAACACGCAGCTATCCGGGATGTATTTATATTATTAGGCTCAGATTATTATTATTATTGTTATTATTTTCACTGCAGGCTCCTCTTCTGCTTGCAGGTGAGGCAGGTTTTGTGCCCAGCCCTTCCGCGGGCGTGCGTGGACCCTGGCGCTACACGGGGCTCTATTAAAGCCGCTGTTCAATAGTTTGGTGATATTCAGACAATATTGAAACATTCCCAAATGAACTTTGCAGGGAGACATTTTCATTCGCTGCCTCCCTCCTCATGCATATTAACAAATGGTATGCAAGGCCTCATTTAATTCACTGATTTTACATTCGGATCACTTTCTCTTTTACAGCTATTTTTACCGGGCTTCATTAATCTTTGTTGAATACAATGGCATACATCTTTAATGCGGCCGCTGTCAAGTCATATTTCAGTAAGAGCTGCAAACTGAATGACAGCAAGCAATATTAATAAATTTAACATAGACTATATCAATTTTTAACAGAATGAATGTGGAAAGCTAAATGTATTATTTTTCGTTTAAATCATAGGGTTTATCACCGGTTAAGTAGCAGCGATTTCGGGAAACTTGTGACGTGCCGTACAAATAGATTTACATCTCATTAATAAGTAAATTAGGCAAATGCCTTTCAAGTTCAGACAAGTACATAAGTGTAATCTCCATATTAAAGGAGTAGTCTTTGATAAACCACTGAGGAATTGCAGCAGCCAACTATGTGACATGTTGCCAGTGCCTGAACTCTTCCACATTCCCACCTTTAATTACACTGGTTCATTACTAAAGAGATAAGTGTCTCTCCAGTTAAGATTCTATAAATGAGCAGCATGCGGGATCCTCCCAAATCATTTTTGCAGAAACCATGAAAAGGTGGTAACAGTTATGAAAAAACGAATTATCACCTGCTCTCTTTCTTCCTTCCCTGTAATAACATTAAAATATTAAGATGAATTCCTTTTAAATCTCGGGAAGAAATTGTCCATTAAGAGATGCTACTTTGTTTAAGAAAGAAAGAAGCGTTAAAAAAAAAAAAGAAGAAAAGAAAAAGGGGAAAAAAAAGAAAAGAGAAAACTCTTCTGAATTTTTTTTTTAATTTCGCTTCATAAATCCCAACAGAGATAATTTGCTGTAAAATTTAAACCCAGTGAGAACTTGTCTGTCTGTGTTAAATAAAAAAGTTACGGTTGGTAGGAGACATGTTTTTGCAGTAGCTTTAGCGATTATAGGAAATTACATGCAAAGCCAGAGTTCTGATCCTAAGTTAATTTATAATTGGAAAAAACTTATTAATTAGCTATGTCATTCTAATTAAGAATTAGAGGAGTGTGCATTAGAAAGTCAGTCAATATCCAGCTGACAGAATTAAAAAAACCCCACAGAAGTCTGCAAGCTCCATGGCTCTGTCCACCATCTCCCTTGTCATCTTTTTAAGGATTTTTCTGAATGTCTAACAGAAATTAGCCCGGTAAATACAGATATCAAAGGAAATAAATTGGGAATTTTTTCAGCCTGGAAAGGAAACCCCTAAACTGAGCTGGCTGATGTACTTTACAGGGCACCTTTTGGGCCTTTCTGGGTGATTCTGAAATGCAGCTTGTATTTGGAGGGCTCCATCCTCCTGCATCCAGGGAAAGAGGCACCTGCATCCCTGCAGTGGGACCCAGCAATTCCTGCATCCCTGCAGTGCTACCCACAGTGCCTGCATCCCTGCAGTGGTGCCCACAGCGCCTGCATCCCTGCAGTGGTACCCACAGTGCCTGCATCCCTGCAGTGGTACCCAGCAGTTCCTGCATCCCTGCAGTGGTACCCAGCAATTCCTGCATCCCTGCAGTGCTACCCACAGTGCCTGCATCCCTGCAGTGGTACCCACAGTGCCTGCATCCACGCAGTGGGACCCAGCAGTTCCTGCATCCCTGCAGTGGTACCCAGCAATTCCTGCATCCCTGCAGTGGTACCCACAGTGCCTGCATCCACGCAGTGGGACCCAGCAGTTCCTGCATCCCTGCAGTGGTACCCAGCAATTCCTGCATCCCTGCAGTGGTACCCACCAGCACACACTTGCCAACATTCAGGCAATCACTCTTCCTACAAGAAACACCCAAAATATTCACGGATAAAGACAAAGGAGCTGACTCTGAGGCCCTGCCATGGTCGCATGGGGAAGAGCTGCAAGTTTTGCCAATATATTTATGTATAAACAGCGTGCAGGGATGTGTACATTTGCCTACATATATATATATATTTATTTCCCATCCACCAGCTTCAGTCCTCTTGGTACATTCCCCCTTTAGGCCCTTTTTCTGAGATTATTGTAATTCATTCTTTAAAAAACACCCCATGTGTAAATATTTTTTTGTTAATGTTTTTCTCTCTCCAGTGTGCTGGAATTTTAAAGAGCACTTTAATATGAAATTAGATAGAAAGTTTTGACCTTTTTGTGATTAAAATAATATGCATGTTACTGATACAGGCTTCATAGGTTGAAAATCTACTTTTATTTAGGCAAATATTGAAAGAGAGACAAACAGATTAGAAGAAATGTGAGGCATAGCCTGGATGAAAATAAAACCAGTCCTTTGCATTTGGAATTGACAAGGCTGGAAATACAAAAGGAGAAGTAAAACTATGAAAGTTAATGTCTCAGATAATTGCACCCTCCAAAAATAAAATAAATAAATAAAATTATTAAAAATAATCTGGCCTGAGCCTTTCACTTTTTTATGATTTTTTCTCCATCTTTTGCTTTAAATTAGAGTAAGGGGGGGGAAAAAAAGCTGGAACGCTCAGTGAAGGAATTCAGTTTACTTATTTGAATACCAAAAGATGACCCACTCCCAATGATATAAAAAATCTTTTGCATTAGCAAATTTCTCTTCTGTATTTGTTTTGCCAGCACAACACAATATTCACTTAATATGCTACCAGTATCTTATCAAGTTAATGATCTGTTGTATGTATAGAGTAAGCTTGTTACTCATTTGAAATTAGATACAAGAGCACTACTGTATGGAAATTTGAATACTTTGGGTTTTTATGAAATAATGGGACTTTCATGCTTTAACAGTCTATAGACAGCCTTAGCAGGACAGCAAGAGTTGCCTTTGTTAATGTGACATTACACAGAGATGCTGCTTAGCCTGATTTAATGGATCTAAAAATCCAGTTGTGTAGAGCTCCTCTCCATTTTCAGGTCCTCAAGCTCAAAAATGTAAAGGTTGTTGTATGAAACATATCCAAAGAGTTGGATTTGATAAAAAATAATGTAGTTTAGATAAGCCACCTCTTGCAGCCATCACTAGGCGTCCAAGTGACCAATGCCAACTGCTCATGACATCCTGACCTGAGGTGTGTGTTCGTGTACTTTTAAGAAAAAAATTGGAAAAGGCAAATATGTGTAGAGTTTAAATATGGATCGAATTAAATCCTACAGTCATGGAACATCCTTTAGCAGGACTGCAGCTGGTACTGGTTCCTGCTGCAGATCTTCCCAGAGCCTCCTACCCACGCACACCACATGCTGTTACCTAATTCATGGCAGTCTAGAGGCTGAAGATGAAGTATTTCTTATGGGTTTCACCATAGCACATGGATGCAGGAAATACAGGGTCACGCTGCTCAGAAGAATTCTCCTTTGTGCCATTTGTTTGCTTTCTCCTGCTCCAAAAGGAGCGCAGGATATTCGACCTCAGGAAGCACACTCAGAGCACTGCTGTTCCCATGGAGCATCAGCTCCATGAACCTCCAGGAACCTGAGCAATGAAACATCCCTCTGGTGTTCTCAGGACCTCACGTGTTCCCAGGGAGGTTTTGGATGTACAGGTACTGATTTCTCACGAACTGGTCTGGAGAACTGCAGATCCTCAGAGCTTTGCTGGCAATTTTGCCAGAGTGAGTTGAAGCAGATTTGGGCTCACACCAGCCAAAAGCAGCACAGTTTTGCCAGCACGGTCTCTGTGCATTTCCCCAGATCACTTATTGACACAATCAGTACCTTTACATCCCAAATCCAGTCCAAATCAATTGTCTTATTGTCAATATTGTCTTAGTCTACTCATATTATAACCACCTACTTTTTTGGGGGGTTTCCAGACTCATCCAATTTTCTTTTTGTTTCTCCTTCATTACTGTGACCCCACATTCCTGGGAAGGCATCTCCCTCCTGGCAGACCTCACTCCTCTGGGCAAGGCTTTAAGCCCATTCCAGCTGGGAATTTGGGGCTTGACGTCCTGTAGAATTTTCCTGCATGCCAGGGGTGCAGGCAGAAGGAATGGCTGGCAAAAAGTCAAGGCCAAGACATGCAGTGGCCTGAGCCCCATGGGAATGGTTTCCACACCCTTTTGGAGCACTCCAGTGGGCTGAAGTGCCACACACAATTGATCTGCAGTGGCAGTAGCATGGTTTGGGTCTCCCCACTCTCTTTTCTTGCGTGAGTAAAAGGGAGCCACTGCCTAGCATCACCCTCAAGGGATTTGGAGAGATGATGCTGGTCCAGGCAGAGGGAAAGGTCTGTGAACGATCGTGTTTGCAATCATCTCAGGGAAAAAGATCTCCCTCATCTCCTTTTTCATCATTTACAGATGCTTTATTCACAGTTCCAAAAGACTGGCTGGGGATTACTCCATCTTCTCCTCAGCCAGGCTGAAGTTTGGATGTGCAGCTATTTGAGGGATGAAAA
This sequence comes from Corvus hawaiiensis, assembly GCF_020740725.1. Lineage (NCBI taxonomy): Eukaryota > Metazoa > Chordata > Aves > Passeriformes > Corvidae > Corvus > Corvus hawaiiensis. Next base: position 2,130,152 of record NC_063220.1, on the reverse strand, counting down.
AATGGTAAAAACACTTTTTTGGGGTTTTTTTTTTGTGAGTCACCACCCAAGAACTGGTGCAAGTTTCTGTGGTTGTTGAAGTTTTCTTCTCAAAACGTTACTGTAAAGGGAGGACAGGGGTGTGTTGCAGCGAACACCCCACGTTACCTCCTGGTGCTGCAGCACTGGCATGCTTGGATTGTCCCTCAATGATCACCAGAAATGGGACCCACCACCCTAAATTAATTACCCCTGTTCATTACACAGATGAATTATAGTGGTCCCAATCAACAGCATTAATAAAATGCCATTTATTTAAAGCCCAACCTTTAAGGGAAGCACGTTGGGGATGCCGGGGCAGGGTGGTGCTCTTTGGGGTACACCAAGGCTCACAACCCTCTGTGTGGGTGACACTGGCGTTACAGCTTGGATGGTGGGGACAGGTGGAGCATCCCTGGAAAAACAAAGCATTCCTGAATGGACAGAGCACCATTGGGCAGGCCGAGTATTCCTGGCTGGACAGAGCACCGCCGGCTGGACAGAGCACCGCCGGCTGGACAGAGCATCGCCGGGTGGACAGAGCATCCCTGCACCGCTGCCACCGAGATGCTGCAAAAGGGGAAACTTTGGCTGTGCTCCCTCTTTTCAAAATGCAACTATGTAAAGGTCACAGAGGAGGAGATGAAACTAGGAGTTGTAATAAGGAAGGAGAAATAAAAAATAATGACAGAAATAAATTGTCATAAGAGGGGATACAGTTATGATTTATTGTGATATTCTACAAATTTGGAGGTGATTAAAAGCCACCTAAAATTCACATTAACAAGTCACATAAAAATGGAATTAAACTAGTGGGCATAATGTGGCAGGGTATAAAGAAAAATCATGACAGAAATAAATTGACAGAAGAATGATACTATTCAAGTTTTACTCTGTCGCGTCACACTGACAGGAGACTAGTATTTTAATTTCAGAGTTGTGGTTGAGTTTTTGGAGTTCATTAAAGGCCCACATTAAGAATCTCATAAAAGTGAGAAGAAATTAGTGACCATAATGTGGCAGAGGAAATAAAGAAACAATAATGACAGAAATAAATTGACAGAAGAATGATACACTTAATGTTTCACTCTGACACCCTCTATTAATAGGCCGCTGCAAGCTGGAGCAAATGTCATTCATATTTTAGCCAAAGTATACCACTAATTAGGCTGGCTTTCTGCACTGGAATTAAATTTGAGATCCCTCACCTTTAGAGTGGGATCATTTGAATTCGAAAGAAAAGAGCTGGTGACAGAAAAAAAAACTTTCTGCTCGGGCTCTTCTAATGAGATAAAATTCCCCCTTCTCCCCATTTCCTAGCTATAATTGCTGATTATGTTGTTACACAGGAGCGGCTCTCCGCTCTCTCCTCCCCATCATTATGATTTAGTCTGGCATATCGGGGTGCTTCAAACACGGACTGAAGTGGTTTGAGTCTAATTTAGCACTCATTTAGGCCGCAGGTACCGACGAAGGTAAACACCGCATTGTTATAATTAATTACCCCTTAGGCCTAGCCAGGCCAGCTCTGTTTCAGCTGACCCTTATAATAATAAGGCTTAGGGGCATATTGTATTTCTTTTGACAGATTAATTAGAAATTCAGCCGTGGAGGTACAAAGCAACTCTGTCATGAATATTTAAATGGACTGACACAAAAAATCATGAAAGGGCTGCTGAACTACATGACAGACAGGGGATATTAGCCAAGTGATTCTAATCAATAATCTCTTGATCTCTTACATATTAATACACTGCCTGCTGTTATTAAGCTCCATAATAAGGAAGGGGAGAGAAAGTTAGTGTAGCTCTGCTGTAGGGCTCGCCGGGCCCCCAGTGTATACACTAACTGACGGAGAAAATGCACAGAGGAGCCAGGCCTCAGCCTCTTCAATCTCATCCAATCTTAAGGAATGGCAGCTCTGAGCATCGCTGGCCGGATAATTATTGGCCCTGACAAGGTGAAGGCGTTTGCAGGCAAATGAGATGGGAAGTAGGATAAGTCCCCAGACCACCCAGCGCAGGGCACCCTCAAAACCAACCGCGCGCTACCGCTCGGGCTTGTATTTGCTTTAGCAGGGGAAATATGGGAATCACAGCGCTTTTGAGTCGTGTTGAAGGGTCAGTGACAGTCGAACACCGGGAGCTTGCTGTTACTGTTGTTAATGTTAACTTTAACACCAAGTCAACTGGATTTACCCCCGGTCCCTTTGCTCATCTCCTATAACATCAAGGCCACCGAGTGAATTAAGCAGCATAGTAGAGCTGAATATCATCTAAATTCATTACAGCCGGTTCCTCCCGTAAATGGGGGAGGAAGCGCCGGCGTTGCTTGGGAAATGTGCCGCCTCCACAGCACCAAAGACTTTCTTTGTGCTGCTCAGGCTCGGGCTTGGGGAGAGAGTGAGCGGCAGCACCGCACCGGCGCTGGGTAAAGGGGGTTGTGTAATGAGGACTGTGAGTACTGCAGGGCTAAGATGTTCTCTTATCTCCCAAAAATGAGCCCCACAATGTGCTTGTGGTGCGAGGGAAAGGGCTCAGCTGGAAAAGGGAACTGGACTGGCTCCAGTATCTGCCTAAACAACTTAAAAAAAGAGATTAAATGACAGGAGCAGGGAGTGATTATTAACATATTTAAATCACATCTACACAATGTTCAGATGGGATTAGAGGGACGATGTCGGATTTTTAAAAAATTATTCAAGAGCCAAAATATTAAATACACTTTTTTTTTTCTTTTTCATTTGCTCTTCTTTTTTATTCTAATTAAAAGGAAATCACAGGTTTAGTGCTCACCCTAGGTCACCTGCAGCCCTGCCCATGCACATGCTGTGGGTGCAGCATCCTGGCCGAGGCCAGGTGGAGACAATTCGGATTTCAGAGCTGGATTTGCTTCATCACAGAAAACCTCACAAAGGTAGGAGGACTCAAAGTGAATTTTCCTAATTTCCCTGGGAGAGCTGAGTGGAGGAGAGGGTCAGACAACACATCTCTGTGTGCAGAACAGATTTGTTGCCACCTGACTCCCATGGTCTTGGTGTCCCACTTCTAACAAATCCATACTGGAAGTGACAGTGAAATCGGAAGCCTCTTAGTCCCTAATAACTCATCCTGTATGTCTACCCTTATTTTGTTCTTATTGTTATTTGTTCTTATTGTTATTTTGTTCTTATTTTGTTTTGATTAGGTGTCTCTGAGCTATCTGCAAGTAAAAACCGATTGAAGTGATAAAACAGCGGGAGCAGCCTGATAAGCAACCCCAAAACACCTAGGATCCCAGTGCTAGCAGAAGAGGACTTTGTTAGGTTGTTATACCACTCCTGATCAGATGGGAACCCTCCTGGAATTGGGATCTGCCTTGGGAGCATGCCCTGGATCTCATTGCTGTTTCTGTCTCCTGCAGGTGCTACAAAAGGGACTTAAAATATTTGCGTGGGGACAGGGTTCAGAGCAGCAGGGAATCACGCCCAGCTCTCTGGCAAGCTGTGACAAGATGTTATTTCATGTTGTGATTGCACACTGAATGGTTTCCTAAACTCTGTTTCAAAAATCATACATTTACGGGCATGGTGCCATCATATTGTGAGTAAAGAAGCCTTGTCCCGTTTACAGGCTTCATCTGGTGAAGCTTCACTGCTTCGAGTCAACTCAGCAAATGCTTTAGGTTTTGCAGGAACACTGAGTTAAAAATACCTGTGTCTGAAAAGTGCTTTTACACTTAAAAAAACCCCGCTATCCTGCATTTATCAACACTTATATTTGCAGGTCACACTTTACTTGCACTTATAAGTTTAAGCCTAACCCTTCTCATTACTTCAATGCTGCTTTCAAACCTCTAATGCATATTTAAGTGGTAGCATTAAAAAACAGTGTGTCAACTGCCATTGATGTGCGATGTAGGGCACTGACCCTTTGAAGGCATTATCATGTCACTGGACCCATTAAGTGCAGCCATTTCTGTTGCTCTTAATTGGGTTGTGCAGTGTGGAGCAGTTGCAAGTGGTTACAGTTTATACCATGAATTATAATAACAATGATAGTGGGTAGAGATCTGTGTGGGCACCAAAAAACGTGCTCAGAGGTGGCTGAGAGCGTCACCTCTACTCAACTCACCACCCCTCCCTTTCAAAAGTAATAGAGGTTTAATTTACAAGCTCAAAATCAGTGTGTGGGCGCTACTCAGTCTATGGCTGTTAATTGAACAGAGCCTTGTCTTCCAAACCATTGTTACTGGGCTGGTTCTGCTCATGGAATAATGTGCTGTTCCCCATGAATCCATTTTTTTTAAAGTATCTGGCCCCAAAAAAGAAACCTGATACATCCTATCTGCTCTTGGTCGGAAACAGCAACTTCTCTTTCCTTCATTTAATTTTTTTTTCCTTTTAAAAAATTGGATGTCAGGATTCATTTGGACTAAGGCCAGGCTATTTTATGGCAAGTTTCAGCAGCTGAAAATATTTGCATCTGATTTATAAAGTTTTGCAAATGGCTGTAAACCTGAGACAGAGCCTAACGATGGTGGCACTGCCTGCCATGCTGTTACAATTAGAGCTTGGCCCACGCCAAGTCCCTGGCATGGAATGACCTGAACTTTGGAGCTCGGGATGTGTTTCCAGGGGCCAAATCAAACCTCGAGGCCCTACCACTCCTGAAACGTGGAGATTTCTGGATCTGCCTCAAAATTTCCTAGCCAGGACCCATTTCCAATAATTAGTAGCGTTGTCTTTAAATATCAATGGAAGTCATGATGGTTTATCATTTGCAGCTGGACATGCATGAGTGCCCTTCTTGCTGGTCTGGTGCTCCCAAAGAACAGATAATTAAGGACAAGGAAAACAGACTGGGAGCAAGAGCCAAATGAAATGTCCAAATGCAAACCGTGCAGTAATTGCAATGGTAACAGTGGTGATGACAGCAACAATCACTTCGAGCCTAGCAGCTTTGTTTATAAAAATGTTAGCAAAAGGTGCAGAGCTGGAAACAAATAACTTTACCTCAGCCCTTTTATTGCAAAAACATAATAAAGTGCAAGCCAAGGAGTAAATTCATTGCAAAGTCATATTAAAGGTTTTGGACCAAAGTGAAGCTGTTACAAACTACATCTGTAAAAATTGTGTAATTATTATGGGTGGGTAAAATCTGGCAAGAATTATTTTCTTAAGTAAAGCGTAAAAGAGAACAGATGTGCTGTAACTGACACATTTATTTTTTGCCAGTTTCACTAATTCTGGACAAAAAGTTGCTCTCATTTATCATATTATTCAATGGATCTCAAATTAACGAGGCAAGGGTGACTTTTTACACTGTCCCAATTTTAATGCCTGAGAAAAGAAGGGGGGTGGGGAAGGCTGTCTCACTGAAAGAAAATTAATTTGTTTTATTGGGCACTGAAAAGCCAAGCCTTTTGTCAAACAGAGAAGCAAACATATATTTGGAGGGAGAGCTAGGTCACTAGTTAAATGTCAAGGTCTGCTAAAATCAAAAGGTAGGAGGGGTGGGTGACAATGAAATCTAAGTAGAAAACCATAAATGTAAAGAAACACCACGATTTCTGGGCTGGGGTGGAATGAGAAAAATGGCCAAAGACAAAGATAGGCAGCCTGGGTCTGGAAGTAATTACGGCCAAGTGAAGACAACTGAATTCCATATTACTTTGGTGGATGTCTGTAAAGGCAGTTTGGGGAGGTATTTTGGTAAGGTTTACTTTTTGGAGCTTAGCAACATAAATTTGTTGTCACTGAACTATTAAATAAAATAGACACATGTTGGCAAAGAGTGCAGAGCCGAGGGATGGAACTGATTAAGGGACAGCCTATGAAATAATAGCTTAAATGGGCCCACTGCAGGATTTTAATATCCCATGACAACACTCAATTGTCAAATTCTGCTGGAGTGTCCAGGATGCTACTAAAATTAAGCCAGAAATTCCTAGATTTATTCTATTTTTTTTACAGCTAAGAACAGGAAATGCCAGTAAGCTGTGAGAATCGGAGCAAGAAACAAGAAACTGGGAAGAAAAGAGGATGGCCTAAAATTTTATGAGATTTCTGCCATTAAATCTATAACAAATGTCTTTCACCTACACACGATAAAGAGGCAATGTGGGATTTTAATTGGACTTTTGGCTTTTCTTCATTTGATTTAAACCTAGGTAGAATTTCAAACAATAACACTGGAACACCTGGTTAACACGTTAGATGATATGTATAGTTGTAAATTGTGGTTTTAATAGGTGCTCACTGGGGGATTGCAAAGGGTCCCATTGTTCAGCTTGGCAGATATTAAAAAAAGTTCACGAACTACTGGGATTTAAAGCCTACTCACATGATTTTAATATTACTCCAGTAATGTAATTCGATAATTTGACCAAACTTGTGGCCAATTTGTGGACAGAGAATCCGATGGTCACGTTACGTGATTAAAGCACCCTGATACAGGACTAAGCAAAAGGCCTGGCTTAATTTATTGCAACAGGCCAAGCTGGAGAACAGCACCAGTGACTGAAATCTGATAATCATCATATTACATGGGCATAATCAAAGAAATGCCCAGAGGAAACATGCTGCCGAGAAAAAACAGCCCAGGAACACTCGGCACATTCCACTGCAGGAGCCACCTGAGCAAACCTTTTTGGCAAGGAAGCTTCCTCTTCCTTCCTGGTTCCAGAACAAGGACTCACCAGGCTTAAAAGGCACAAGCCACTTGAAATGATCTTTTTTTTCTAAGCTTTTAAGAGTCTTTGGCCTATTCATGCCATCTGAGTTTCCATTCTGCCTTTAGTCCTTCATAATCAACAGAGGAAAGAGGACTGATGAAGTGGAAGGATTAATGGCGCTGGTTTGGATCAGGAGAGCATATTTCAAGGAAATCCCACCTCATTCCCCATCCCTGCCCCATGTTTCACTTTGCAGAGAGGTTCTCCAGCATGTGAGCTTGGGATGATTCAACCAGCACAGGCCCCACAGGCTGATTGGTCCTCAACCCTCCCCAAATGATTGAGCAAATCAAGGTGACATCCAATGCAGGATGTCATCAGCTGGTTGAGAGGACAAGCAGATTGTAAAACCCAACATGGATGGTGGGGCTGAGCTCTGTGGTGGTAGTGGTGCTGCTGAACCTCCTGCCAGGGCCAAGTGTGGGGTTGTGTCCCATCCTGGGATGGTTCTGTCAGACATCCTCCCCCATGGCTGAGGGTGGTGCTGCAGCACTCTCACCACATCCTGCTCCTCCCTGCCTGCTGACCTGAAGGATCTCCTACTCCAGAACAGCTCAGCCCTTGAACTTGCCTCTGCTGCCAGGTGAAACACCAAAGTTAAAAACTTGAATGACAGAAGCACAGAATAGCTGGAGTTGGAAGGGACACAGAAGAATCACTGAGTCCAACTCTTTAAGTGAATGGTCCATACAGGGACCAAACCCACAACCTTGGTGCTGTCAGCACCATGCTCTGACCAACTGAATTCATCTCAAGGGTCAGATTGTCAATATTTCCCCCTTCCTTCTAGAGCTGATGCTGAAGAGGTCTTGGGGAGAGTTATAAATGTTCAGAGATAGTTTGTTGTTTGGTTGGTTTTTGTTTTTTCCCTGGAGTATTTTACCCTTCCATGTACAGCAGCCAAGTTTTCCTCTGCTATTCACCTGCCGGAATGTCAGTTCATGTTCCTCCAGCTCCAGCTCCCTGCCCTGTTCCCTTTGTTCCACCTCTGCTTTCATTTGACTGGGTATTTGTTTCTACGCCTCTTTGCTGAGTTTCTTGAGCAAGTTCAGATAATAAAAAACTTTTCCCACATCTCCATTCCTCTGCACACTCCTGTAATTGTACACCTTGGTTTCCTTCTCCACTTCCTACTTAGAAATCTTTCATAGATAACAAGACCTCCCCCAGGCCCTGATTCAGCAGAGCACTTAAGCATGTGCTTAACTTTAAATACCTTTGTAAAAGCTTTTGCTGAATCAGGATCTTAGCGTTTCTCCTCATCTAACTGCTGTTCTCCCATGGTTATTTCAGTATTTGCTTACAGGAGAATCAGAGCAGAGTCCATGGATGATGTCAGCAGATTTTTGCCCCATCCAGCTGAAGTATTTAGATGCGCTCAGCACAAGAGTGTGGATAAGGACATGCAGCAGGTAATCTGATGCCCACCAGGCTCTTTTCCATGGGTTTTATCTGTAAAAACGTTTTGAATACTCCCACTATAGAGTCAGTTCCACCAATGGCTTGTAGGGGTGAGGATGACAAACCTCCCAGGCATCAAAAGGTGTGTGGGATTTCATATCAGTATCCAGTAAGAAATTGATATCCAAATACCTGCCATATTTCATCACTTGATTTTTACACATTTACCTCAAATGGCTGAGCTAGAGCTCTCTGTCTTTTCCCTAACAGTTGCTAAGTACAGTTGTTTTTAAAAAAGGCTTTATTGTCTTAATAAACTGTTGATACATTAATGTTTCATTCTGTTTTCCAGGAGGCAGCAGGGTGTTGAGTCTGTAATTTATTTTAAAAGATATCCTGGACCAGTGCAAATATGATTGTAATTATTCCTCGCATCCGCAGTCAGCTGCCGTCCTCACCAACCCTGCAACCACTTCCTTTGGAATATATTTTATATACTCTGCTTATACACAGCACCTTTTACTTTCAAACTGCATCTGCATCAAAAGTTTTTGAGCTGCAAGTTGAGTTGCAGACCTGGTCTGGCACCCTGGTCTACCGGGGGTTGGACTGAGAAGATCTTTAAGGTCCCTTCCAACCCGAATCATTCTGTGTTTCTACCAAAACAGGACCATTATATTTAGGATTAGATTTTAATATTCCTGCTCCACCATAGTTGCCCACTCTCCCTTTCTCTGCTCAAGGACTCAAGGGCTCAGAGGAAACAGAGACCAGAGAATTTTTGGACAAAATCTTTGATGTCTGCGAGCAAAGCTGGCAGAAGGAGCTCATGGGGGTCTGTGTGATCACACCTCAGCAACCTGGGAAGTACACGGCAAACACAAAGAACTCAGATGATATTGGAGGAATTTTAAAGTTTTTTCTCTCCAATAAACAATCAAGTTAAGTAAGGGGCAGCTTTAACATTTTTTCTCCCCCTGCAGTACCTTGATGAATTGTAAATTATTTCTCGAGGTTTTTCTTCTTTTGCTGTCTCAGATGGGAGAGGAAGTTGATGTTTTCTAAAGGGTCATGTCATAAAAAAAAAGAGACCAGATGCCCTCTTATAGGATCTAGTACCTGTATGGATTGAATGTATATTTGGGGGTAAATTTCAAATACATATAAAAATCTTCTTGCAAGTCCCACTTTTGCTTTGATGTGTAATGTGAACTGGATAAGAGCAAGGCTGTATTCGGGGTTCTTTAAACCACTGTTACCAAAATACAGTGTAACTTAATCTCAAGAATGGTACATCTCCTTCTTTCTCTCCAGTCTAAAGGTTTTTATGGACCAGGATTTTTGAAAATTGCTTGACCAGTTCAAGATTTAAATAGAAATAAATAGTAATTAATAGAAGAAGCTGATATCTCCCAAACACTGAGGAAATTTGGGATTAGACTGGAATGTGCTATTTAACACCATAGGACATTGTCCAGCACTGAGCTTTGAACAGAAGTATTTAGAAAAATAAACAAATTCCTCCTTATATGCTGAAGGCTCAACACTGACCTAACGACTCCATGGGAAGCTGAGGTCATCCCAAGAAGTTCACAGGAATTAGTGTTTGTATAGAAGTGAGGAGATCTTTGTGCTGGACAGCAGACTGGACAAGATGCAAAACTGTCCCAGGCAGCTCAAGGAAGTCACTGAGAGGTTTGTCCAAGGATCTTGTGCACTAAAAACAGGAGTGGAAGGAGCCAAACTACCTTAATGAAATGCACTTTCTGTTTATACCAAGGAGGCATGGAGAAAAATCTGATCTTCCAAGAGATCCAAGCCAAATGGATCTCAAGCAGATCCAACATAACATGGGGCACCTTACTGAATGCTGGAGTCCTGGTGGGCCCCCTTGAGAAGGGCTCACAAATGTCCATTCCTGCAGGTTCCCCATTGCACAACACCGAGCACACAGTGCTGGAAGACAGCAGAGTCTCTGAAGGCCCAGCCTGAAATCTTTAGCAAACCCCATGTGTCTTTCATTCATTTCAATAGGAAACATCGTGGGACTCGGGAGATTCCATTCATTTTTTCCAGCAGTTGTTCTGAACGAGTCTGATTAAACCCTGCACGCCTGTGCTGCAAAGGAAGTTCCCTCTTCACAGCAAACCCTGCAATTTAATACTGCTCAGGCAGTGTTTAGAGAAGAGGTTTAATTGGGGTATTCCTTATCGTGGGTAATATCAGGTTATTTTTTACAATTTGTGAGGAAGGACACGCTGTGAAGTCATGTAAACATTGTGTGTTTGGCTGCTGAACACCAGTAAACAGCAGCGGAACGGCGCTATCAGATGTTCAATTTAAACACACACCCAGCTACCTCTCCTCCTCTAAATCAACAGTTTCCCTCCAGAGTGATGTCAATAGACTGCTGCACATGGTACTTTCTTTTTTTTAATAATATCTTCATTTTAATGTGGATATTGCCTTTTCACCTGGGAGCAGGGCTCTATTGAAATTCTAATGGGAGAGCGTATTCTTTAACATGAGAATACCGAGGGCCTGCGTAGATGCGGCGCAGAATGAGAGATGGAGCATTAACTGGTTTTTCTCCCTCCAGAAGAGGGGCCTATGTGGGTCAGACTCACTGGGTTTTTCCCTTCTTATTTGCCTTCAGTTTCATAGCAACAATAATTTTAAACTTTATATGCAGCGGAAGAAAAAGGAATCCAAATGCACCTGAATTACTGTACTGTACAAGGGAATTTAATTAAGAATATACACATTAGAATTTCAGTGGGAGCGCCTATTTAATGTTACTTTATTAAGCCTTCTATCAAACCCTTTTTTATGTATATCAGTTGATATACAATTAATCTGCTCTCTTGTGAGAAAAAAATAGCACCTGAGGTGGATGAAAAGTGTCAGATTATAATAATTATAAGCAGCTGTTCACTTGGAATCACCTCTGGCCTACATGGGGGATGCTGTGAGCTACCACTTCTCACAACAGACCACCTCATTAGACTTGACCTTCCCAGCTGGGTATTTCATTTGTGTTTTTTTAATGGGTTTGTATACTGCAAATCACAACCCCTCGCCAAGGCTGGCTCTTTGTTGCTGTAACAAAAGGGAGCAATGCAACTTCCAAAAAAATACTGCTCCTGTACGTGGGTGCAGTGCCATGGGTGGAGTGGGTGACTCCCCAGTACTGGACTGGTGATGCAGAGGACAGCAATGCCTTTTCCCAGTTTCCAGGCAGTTCTGTTCTTCTCAGTCTTCCAGGGTTAAAAAAATAAATGGCTTTGTAGTTCTTCAGCATTCCAAACTCCAGTGTCAACCAGCACCAAGGTGTCTGAACCAGAGAACAGCACTCGTGGTGGAAAACATCCTGCTCCAGGCAGCGAGGGGAAAACCTGCATTCCAGTTTGGCCTGTGGACCAAAGAAAAAGCAGCAGTTTGGCCTGTGGACCAAACTGGAGGTCAGCTCCAGAGAAAATTTATCAGTGCATACTTCCACATGGAAATGCACACGGAGACAGAGCATTCTCACCGACTCATTCCGTGCGCCACATGTATATGTGCACATGTACATATAAAATTAAGAGATTAAAAAAGCTTCTGAACAATATATCTGGTTTCTTTTCCCCTTCCATTTATGTTTGTAATAAACTCACTCTCATACAATTAGCCTCAATTGTTTTTATATCTTCTGAGGCAATAATATAGGCAGCCTGGGGAATACAGTAGTAATCCGTATACCTGTGTTCATTTACCCAAATCACTATGGTTACAGCCAGGGCAAATTGTTTACTGTGAGAATCTTTGGAGCCCCTTTCCAGATACTAATGACCTTTCTGTTCATCCAATAACATCAACAAACCAGGGAGGCTGCCCACACCATTAAAGCCAATTGCCTCTCAAGTTACTGAGGGAGTTGTGCTTTTCCTCATTTATTTTCTCTCATCTGATGTAGCTCACATGCCACTTTCTTGTCTTTAAAGAAGGGGAAAAACTGTGGATTATTGATTTGCTTCTGAACAGAAGACCAACCTAAAAGCCCCAATGAATTGTCACTCATTATTGAAATTACTGAACACTAATTAAACTGGCAGCTCAAATCCCAGCAGGCCACACTCATCTGAAGCTGAAATTCAGACACTTGGACAGTGGAGGAGAGAAAGCGTTAGCAACCACCAGGATTGTAATAAGCTTTGCATTAATTTTTGTTTCTTAAAGGCACATGCAAGGTTTGTCAGAGAGCAGGCAATGTGCTACCTGGACTGAGGTTAGGGTCACAAGGCATTTTTCCTGGTTCCCTTCCAGGAGGCATCGTTTCAAACGGGAACCCTACAGTTCCCAAACAACACTCCTCATCCTACAAACCACGGGCAGCACTGGAGGGCTGTAACGTGATGCAAAGCCTGACTTGGTGAGGCTGACAGAGAGCTGAGCATTTAAATCAAATGGCTGGGAGGAAACTGAGTCAGACAATGCAGAGCTGCACGCACCCGATGCTGCCTGAGCAATAATAAATGCTAAAGATCATCTCGAATTCATGGAGCCCAATTTATAAAGAAACATCTTTGGCCCATTTTCACAGGATGTTCAAATTCCATATAAATTATGCATGCCCGTGGTTAATCAACCTCAATTTTTTTCCTTGCCTGAGAAGTAACCCTTCATTTGTTCAACTTCAAAGAGGGCAGAATGAGAGCGGAGAGGGCTGGGCTAAGTATTCAATTTGCACTCGGTATTTATGAACAAGACTTTAATGCTGGAAGTGAGGGAAGTGAAGGACAAAACTGGCCTCAGTCATCCTATAGATCCCTCTTGGCTTTGTAGCCCATGCTATACAGTCCCCAAAAGGCAAGGAAAAAAACCAACCACTGGTACTTATGAAAAATGCTGGATCTTGGATAGTTCTAATCTGGTTTTTGGAGTTAAGGCTGTCAGAGGGACATACCCAGATCCAGCACTGCATAGAGAGTGCCCTTTATAAATATGGCTTCCTATGCATGTTCATCTCATGCCAGAATTGGTTTGGAATAAATGGCAAAACAATTTTCCCTCTTCTCTCTCCATACACATTTCAACTAAATTTCCCAGCAGCTGGTCCTTGGGACACAACTGGCAGAAGGTTTCTGAGTGAAAGCTGGAGAGAGAAATCTTTTAGGCAAATATCACTCTGGATGAAACACTTTGCATGTTCCTGAGAGGAGCAGGGCCCTTTTTCATCTGACAGCCAAAAAAATTGAACCTTGCTGCCGATGCTGGAGGCTGGAATTGTTTAAAAGTTTTGCAGGGAGCAGATCTGTGTGGTGTAGGCACCGTGAGGTCCTTCCAGCAGTGGAGAGTTTTGGAAAGTTTAAGGAAAATTATTAATTATTTATTTCTGCTAATAAAAAATTAATTGAATTTTAGAACAAAAGAACGTGCAAACATCACCCTTCTATATTTAGGCGTGGAAACGAAGCTGTGGGTGGTGACTTGGAAAAGAAAGGAATGAAAATGCAAATGTCCTATTATATTCTGCTGAAGTGTGAGCTGATTGCATCTCTTGTGCCTTCGAGTTCATCCCATGTCAACACCAGGAAACCTGAGGGGATGGAGTAGGCAGTGGCCTCAGTGTGGGACACACTGAGATGGGATACACTGTCCACCCCTGTTTGATGTCCACTGCCACAGGGCAATGCAAACCCAAAGGCACCCATTTAAAAAGCATGCCTAGGACAGAAGTGGGATTTTAAATGAAGTCTGGATATCTGGGATCTTTAGGAAAAAAACCTTAAGTGTATCCATAGGTTTTGTACCAAGCTGCATTTCTGTGTCACCTCCACAACAAAGAGGATTGGGATGGTTGTGAATGTTGGGGCACACCTGAACCATGCAGATTATCCCTATCCACCATTCCAGAGCTCAAGGAGTGTTTGGACAATGCTCTCAGGCACATGGTGTGATTCTGGGGATATCCTGTGCAACTCAGTAATCCTTGTGGATCCCTTCCAACTCAGGACGTTCTATGATTCCATGCTGCTGCTGGACCCAATCCTGGCAAGAACATATCCAGATATTCCACATCCCAAATTCCACTTCATTTTGAGCACCTAAGAAGGCCAGAGATGTGTTTAAAGCTCATGGGCACCAGGAGAGACCTGTCCTCAGGGGCAGCTTCTTGCAGCAAAAGGAGCCAATTAACGATCAAATACTCACCAGCTTCCCAAACCAGCCCTGAGTCTTTAAAACTGAGCTCACCCCGCACTTCCCCTGAGTGCTGAGATGAATTCCAGCTCCTGCAGTGGCACCCAGACAGAGGGGAGAGTTTCTGATGGCTGTGCTGGGCTGTTAAGTGCTGCCACTTTATTGTCCTTGCGGGGGGAGCAGTTTAACAAGGCTGCTACCAACAAACAGCACAATATTTCCAGGCGTCTCTTCTGCAAGTCACGGTCAAGAGGAAAATAATTTCCATATGCTGGCCTTGTGTCTTGATTTTCATAGGGGTCAGAGGGATATTTATCCTCCAGAGTGATGCTTAGCTTTCCTAAAAAAAAAGTCATGCTCCATATTATTTTAAAACCTTGGAGTAAAGCAAGAATTGGGTTTTTAAGTAAAAATTAGGACAAATTTATATTTATTTATTTTAAAATACCCTCTGTAGCATTACAATAAATGGTTAGAGCACAATGCAATCCTCCTCCATACACGAAGCATCTTTTTAATATGCCCTATCATGAAATTAATTGGACATTAAATAGCAGGAGAAAGACATATAATAAAACCTGCAGTTATCACAGTTCCCAGTGTGACAATACCCAAAGGTTTGAAGGTTTAGTTAAGCTCCAAAAGTTTAAATACTTTTCCAAACCTCGTTGGGTTAGAAACGAGCAGGCTTTCTCATCAGGATTCCCAGTATTCCTGGGTTTGGCCGTGGCTACGCAGACTGTCAGAAAAGCCTTTGTTGCAAACCTCCACTAATCCCACTTGTGTCAAAAACAAGGAAATGCAGTGCTTGTGCACCAGCAGCGCAGAGAGGGATGTTAATCATCTGGATTTTTCAGAAAAAAAAAGGGAAAAAAGGGAGTTTGGAATTATTCCTATCCAAAATGTCCCCTGTCTTGATTAGACTTCAGAAGAAAAAGATTAAGAAATTATATTTGAGAAACTGGGAAAGCTCTGTCCAAAACTTAGGCATGGCAGCTGTGACTGAGGACTTGAAAATCTTGAGCAGAAAGTGTCTTTTTCTGCGAGAATCAAAGCTTCTTAAGTTCATCTTTTTTTTTTTAAGGCTCTTTGGACAGCTCTAATTGGGTTCCTGTGTGTGCAAAACAAGCAAGTCCAGAGTGTAACAGGATGCTGAAATTATACCAGAGGCCTCTTGGAAATGAAAGCTGGATGCCCTCATTTCCTTGCAGAATCCATGTCCCGGCTGTCTTTTGTCTTCCAGAAATCCAGGCTGCCTCCCATCCTGCTGTGGTGTGTTGGATGTACACGGAGTGTTGAGAGTTCACGCATCTAGGATGGCTGGAAGGCAAAAGTCCAGCACACAGAAAAGACTGATCACCAAAAGCTCTGAAGTACCCAGAGCACCTCTCACAAAAGTAACAATCCCACAGGAAAATGCTTTGTTAAAAAAAACCCACCTTTATTTTATTTTATTTTTATCAAACCCCAGATTTTGAAAAACAAGTAGATGCTTATAATAGTTGCAAATCTAATCTGTCCTAAAAAAAGATCTTCAGAAGGAAAAAACCCACTCAATTCCTGTATTTTTCTTTGGAGGTTTTACATCTGGGTGTTCCTAACATTTCCAAAGTTTTCTGCGACCAGGCTGGGAGCAAAACCTTTCCTTGGAGACCACTGCAGTTGTGCGACAATATGGTTCTTCCCTGGCTTTATTTTTGACTTCCTGGGAGAATTAAACAGATTGAAACGTACTGAGTTTGGGAGTGAAGGAAGAAACATCTTAATTAACTGCCCGGAGAGCCCAATTCCAAGCTGGATTGGCATCCAGTGTCATCTCCAACAGGCCTTCCCTGCTCCAGAGGCAAAGAAAAGGTGTTGCAAAGGTACCAAAACTTTTTCAGCTCCCATTTTTCAGAGTTGATAGAGAGTGACATCACCAAATTTATCTTTTCTTGCATTTCAGGGGAATGTTGTGGATTTTTATCCCCCTCAGAACAGATACCTGAGGATAACATTGAATCTTCTGATGAACAGCCTGATCTAGGGGGTGACATCCCTGCTCATGGCAGGGGTTTGGAATTAGACGATCTGAAAGGTCTCTTCCAACCCAAGGCATTCTACGATTCCATGAAATTCCAGTGAAAACATTCACATGTTGGGAAGAAGTCTGGCAAGACTGAAAACTTGGGGCTGAGCTGTGTGGCTGAATGTTAAAGACTCCCAGAATTTCAACTGAGATTTAACATCAAGCAAAAGACTAAGTCAGCAGTGGTGACAAAGCCTGGAGTCCCAGACCAAATAAGAAACGATGCTTGGAAGAGTATTAAAAGTACTTTGAATGGCTGAATTCCTTTTTCGGGGAATGTACTTAGTCCCAGATTATTTCAGATGTTTTGATCCCTCTATTCTGACTTTTTCAGTGCCTTTTTCTAGACGAAAGGTGTCAGGCAAGGACCACCTCAAAAAATAGCTTGGTTTGACTCGAAGACAGGTCCCAGTGTTAAATGAAGGAGAACCTCCCACTCCAGCTGAACAAAAGGAATTGCCAAACACTTGCCAATCCAGGAGCAGAATTGAGAAGATTAATTTTAAATGCTCCTCCAGCTTCTTCTTAAAACTGGTTTGGCTTGAGGCCGAAGAGGCAGCTCTTTAAGCACTTGAAAGAGACTAAAGGCTCAAGTCTAATCTCGACTACTCAAATGCAGATCACCAGGTATCTCAAAAAATCCATGATTGGACTTGCACATGCATGCCTAGGAGTGCATTTTCCAAGACACACAGAGATGCAAACCCACGGATTAGAGATTAGAAATGAGCTGCCACTGTTGAACTCAAATTTATGTGTTGGTTTGTTTTTTTTAATCGTGACCTTCCAAAAGAGTTTAATTGTCTGATTTCAGTGTTGTGGAAGATACTGAATTTCAAAATGTTTGGTGAATCCCACGCATGTTAATTCTTAAAAATAACTCTTTCATTTGTTATTGCAATGGATTGATTTTTCTTTGGCTCTACAAATACATGCTGGAGTGTAGGAATTTAAAGCACTTGTGAGATCTTTCAGGACTGTGATGGAAAATTTAACCAGCCTTCATTAGCAGAGGTGGGAAAGGTGGATATCTGTGAGCTGAGGGCAGTTTCTCCACATGTCCAACAGTCCTCACATCCCCTCACCACTGATCCGTGCAAAATTAAAATACAATGTGAAACCTTGGTCTGGTTAATACCAGACTCGAGTTTTGGATCATCTGGAGATAAAAAGGAGCTTTTCCACCTCAGGCTGATGAATGGACTTTGCTGTTTAGGAACTCTAAGCACACTTGTCTCCCTCAAGTCATCAGCAGGGTCCATATGAAGCTTCCAGACTGCCCAGGAAAATCCCTTTTTGCCAGTTCCTGTGCTTTTCCACTGTGTAAAGAGAAGTTCAGTCAGATGACCCACAAGTGGAATCCATTCTTCCCTTGGTGCATCTAAAAATACCCCAATCTCCCGGAGCCCTACAGAGCCTGGCTCCCCTTTGGCCAGCACCAGCTTCCCTCCGGCAGGGCCGGGATGTGCCTTGCCAAGCACTAACAACACAAACCCTCCTGGCCCGTGTCCCACCCCTCGGCAAGGGCTGGGCAGGAGGGCATGCTCGCCCATGACTGCTGCCACCTGTGCCCAGTCCCTGCAGCACGAGCTGGCACAGCCTCCTCCCCCACAGCCTTGGAATGGGCGGCCACGGGAAAAGTGGGAATCCTGGAAAACCAGCTGGAGCAAGCCTTGCTCTGGATAGGCTTGAAAAAGGGAGGGGGTGAGGAATTTGCCACCCAGGCAAAAAGGTGATTTTCAAGGCGAGGATTGCTAGGAATGGACCTGGTTTCTCCAGCTTTGAGCACATTCCTTCTGCAGTGGGGATAATAGCTGTGGTTCAATACATCCCGGGTTATGCCGATTCAGATTCCTCAAGTGAGGCTGTGAAGGGAAAAAAAGACAATTTCAACCCAAACGCTGCTTTTGCTCGCCCATTCCCTCCTCACATAAATAAAAGACAATGGTAGAAAATCAGTTCTGTCGCTACCTTGATAGAGAGGTGCTATAATCTTTTATAGTCAGGTCACAGTGTGATCATTAGATATTAAAACTATACAAATATTGCCTGCACACACAAATTTTATTTGTTTAGCACGTAGCATGAAGTGGGTGCATCCCAAAAAAACCATGGAAGTCAAGAGTTTCATCCTTCAAAGGTATAAAAGACATGACTGTCCTGAGCAAGAAGCAGGAATGAGACAAATGAGAGGGGGAAGAAGATCAGATGTTGCAGCCCCACGATCGTGGGATTTTCCCAGCATTATTTCTGAACTTGGGGTGGGGGTTGGTTGCCTCTTGCCTGTGCTTCACTGTTTGCTTGTCTTTAACCTGGTTTCCAAGTGAAATGAGGCTTGAACAATTCCACACTCCGTAGAACCATCTGTCAGTCTGTCAGTCCTCCCAGGAACCTTTTTAACCTGTTTGATAATTTCAACCAAATTTCACAGAAGAAATCAAACTGTTGGGATTTCTTCCTGCGGTACTGGATTTTCTGTAGGATGAGTAAACCTCTTGGAGATACTCTAAATAACACAAATGCCTTTTCACTCCCTCCACAGGCTGGCACCAGCTGGGCTGAGGACACCAGGAATCCATAGTTTAAATGGGAAGGTAAATTCCTCTGTGCTTCCTATCCCTCAGCTTGGGGTCTCAGGCATGATGTCAAAACAAATTTGCAGAGAACCATCCTGGCTGAATAATTTATTGTTTTGCCAATTTATGTCAATGCTTTGTCCATGTACATGACAAAGACTTTTCTGGTAATATCCTGCCCATGATTCCAGGTAGGCAGTAGGTTTATCAGCAGTTTGGGAAGTACACACCCTTCCCTGCTCAGAGGGAAGGGTAACTTCCTGATTTTTTTCTGGACTGGAGATAATTCATTTGTTGGTCCTCTTAAAAATCTCAGATGATGCCAAGTTGAACAGTTTGTGGAAGATTTCTGGATTCTTGTGCTTCTTGCTTGCTTGATGTAACCCAGTATTTCCAAAAAACCTTTTTGTTCTCCAGAATTCTGGATTTATCAACATCATCCTTGTCTGATAAGTACTTTGCAAAGTTGACCCATACAGAGAATTACTCAATTTCTGGGATGAATTTGGAAGAAGATCTTCCATTCTGCTATGATTTCGGAGTCTGGAGTTTTAAAGAAAAGGTGGATTTATGTCCTTGTCCAGTTCCCTTTGCCCGTGATATTGTGAGTACTGGAAGAACTTCCTTTTACTCCTGTACACAATATTTCCCACACCTTTGGATATTCCATTTACTGCACAGGAGTAACCAGAGTTTTCCCAATATGCTTTGCCAAGGGTTTGCTTTCCATACCTAGAAAGATGTGGCATCATGTTTAGCTAAAAAAGGGTGTGTCAAAAGCAGCTGCAGGAAAAACTCATGGGAATGTGGTGACTGGGGACTGAAAATCCCAGTGAGCAGCTGGGGGCAAAAAGTCGAGGCAGTTTGGGATTGCAACCAAAAGGGAGGGATTTCTGTAATCCCCAGAGCAGCGATCCTTCCCAGTATCCATGGCTTTTATTTTAATTTGGAATTCAAATTCCAGTCCTCCTCTCCAGCACTCTCACCTCCTTTAAGAGTAGAATGAAAATTTGAGACAAACTCTTGCTGCACAGAGAGGAAACTTCAGGTGAATGTCCAATTCCTGCAGTCTTTTGGGGGGTTCTGAACAGCTTGGATTCCTCCTTCTCCATCCCCTCCTCTCTTCCTGTCTTTCTTCCTCATTTGGATCCAGAGAGCTGAGTGAGGACAAGCAGCACCACGAAACTGGAGGGTGTCCCACGTCTCCAGCACCAGCAAACGTGGCTGTGCCTCGGTGATTTATTGCAGCCTCACAGCTGTGTTGGTACCGTTAGGGGGGTTGTAACTATTTAAAACCCCCATTTCCATATAGCTTGTCCATAAAAACTCACTCCAGGATGGAGATATTCCCAGCAAAGCAATAGCTTACATGAGTGGGGGGAAAAAAATCTCACAATGTTTTCAGAGGTTTTATGTCATTCTGCCGGAGGTTTTTTGATTCGTCCGTTTTGGCTCTTGTGTTTTGCCATAAAGGTTACGTAAAAAGGGATTTAAATAATTTAAAAAACATATCAGGTAAATATCAGCATGAAAGTTGAGTTTAAATATAGATTTATTAATAATAAGGTTGTTCCAAAATTTTAAGAGTTGAGAACCTTCTCTGATTACGTCTCTGTAAATTTGCACTTTGCCTTGTTTTTCAAATGAAGTGGCACAGCTCAAACTCCGAGTTGACTGAAATCTGTATAAAACCCTAAGTAAGTGCTTTTCC
>NC_063220.1:1999484-2104484 GCF_020740725.1 Corvus hawaiiensis | reverse complement strand
GGAGATCCAAGCAAATTTGCTCTGAAATGAATTGGCAGGATTCACTCAGTTCTATGATTTAATACTCCCTTGTAAATTCAAGTGGTCCTTGAGCTGTCCAAAGTTAAATTTTGCTGCCTTTTTTGTTATTTACCTTTTTTTGCTTGGTTTATCTGCCAGCATAAATTCTCTTGCCATTGTTTTTAAGGCACCCATCCTCCTCCTCAGCAGCCTTTGCTGCTCTTAGGGAACATCTTGCTGTGGGTTCTCCCCTACCAGCTTGTTTTGGTGTCGATAAATCATTCTGTCCCTTCTCAATATCCTGCTCCTTCCAGGGGGCCCATTACACACATTTTATATGAGAAATCTGTTGATCCTTTGGCTACTTTGGGTAGATTTGGAAGTTTCTTTAAGTTGATGTGTTGGGAATTGTGTCCCAAGCACCATGGGGTGGGGAGAACCTTTGTCCTTTTGCCCACCCTCCTTGTGGGGCACACACCAGCTTTCCTGCCTCTCTAGCCACGATCAGCCTGAGTTAATTTGTCTTTATTACCATTTGTAAGTGGCGGTCTTTTTAAAAAAATCTGCTTTTTATACTATTTTTTCCCCCCTGAATTAAATCCTCTCCAGATGATTTAATGTTATGATGACTATTTTCAAGGGTCAGCTCCATCTATTTCCAGAAGTAACTCCAGTGTGTTTTCCTAGAACAAGGACCACATACTAATTTTAATGAGCTGGCCTTGCAAGCAAAGGTGTCTCTGTGCAGTGCTGGGACCAGGGCATGGCCCAGAGCCAAACCCTTCCCAAATAAAGGAGCAATCCCTGTGTTTCTCCCCAAAAGGCTCCACGCTACAAACGGGAGCGTAAAGGTTCTGTCCAAGCCCCTGCTTTTCATCTGGTTTATCTAAACCTGAGTTTTACCTGTGTGTTACCTGATCAACTAAGCCGAGCCTGGTGCTGCCACAGAACAAGCGAGTCAGACACGCTCAAGCTGAAGGGGAAACAATTCAAAAGTTTAAGGATTATTCTTTATTCAGACTGTGATCCCTCAGCAAGAAATGTCTCAGGGATGTGTGTTTATCTTGGTCTGGGCCCACTTTAGCAGTTTTTACCCTTTGGCTTCACCTCAAGCAAAACAATATCAAGTGAGCCAAAAGTGATGATAAACACACACACACACACACAGAGCTCTGAAGTTTCTCCTTCCCGAGCAGGGAAAAAGCTCCACCAGCATCGTGCTGGAGTTCCTCTCATTCCCAGCACTGCCGAGTGACAGCTTTATTGTTAAATAAAACAAATTAATTGCCCCAACTGTCTTAACTAGTTGCTAGAAATGAAATTCTTCACTTGTTCAGCTGCCAAAAATAATGACAGAAATATAAACATGTAACAAAACCGAGGGTTTCTCAGGAAAGCTAAATATAATGGGCCTAATTTTGCCCTGGGCAGATGCACTGGGGCACTTCCCAGTGACTTCTGAGGGAATTTCATGAGTTTTTTTAAAGGAGAGTGTATCCCCCACACTTGACATATCAAGTGCACATCCCTCTCTCGTTGTTATTTTCACTCGTTCTTTTCTCCTGTGTACAAGTGCCTTTGTGCCTTTCTCTTTGCACAAAGACTGATCATAATAATTTCAAAATTTGCTTGTGTTCCTTACAAGGCTTGTGTCTCCCTGAAAGGATTTCCTGCAAGCCTTAGAAGGAGAAAAACCATTTTAAGTGTGCTCAGTGGAGATGAATGTTTTGAAAAGCTTGGCTGATTTCTTGGCATTCAGGAAAACCAGATGCCCCTGCCGTCACAAAAGCAAACACCCACACGTTTGCTGGTAAATGGGCAGAATTTGGGAGCCTCTGGAGTTAGGGAAAAGGGACAGAGAACATCCTGATGAGGTAAAAGGAGAAGTAATTTAATTGTCTAACTCCTTCTGTGCTCGAGAATATCAGACAGATGGGGAGGATAAAACAAGGAGCTCAATAATTAATTTTCATGTTCCTCACTAGTGGGACCTCTTTAATCCCTGTTCCTGTGATTATAGAGAAAGGTTGGATTCTGAAGTTTCACTCATTAGCTACGTGTTGTATGAAAATACCTGTATTTTCAAAAGGAATAGTGACAAGAATGAAAAATTTCTGCTATTAGAAATATCTTGGTGTCAGGGACTTTTGTGAAAGAACAAAAACTCTCTGATTCCCTCAGATAAATAATGAAACAGATGGTTGTTGGGGGGTTAAAGGTCAAACCTTCCCTGTTGACTAAAACACAAGGTTGACTTAAAAGATTTCCTGAAGTTATTCAAGATGCAGCACATCAGCCTGTGTCTCCTGCCTCCTAATGAAATGGTGTGAGCTTCCTTAAAAACACAGGCCCATTCCAGGGGCTCCTTGCAGGAATTCCGACACCCATTCCAGCTCCAAACTGAGCTCCTGCAAACTGCATCTCTAATAAAGGATATCGGTGAATAATTGGGTGAACTCGTCCAGGGATACAGGTTAGGAAAAGGCTAAATATTCACATTTAATCCATTTCCTAAGCCAACCGCTCGCCTCTCACCTGAAACAGGAGTTGATAAAGTCACCGTGGAAACCTGGGAAGTTCTCAGAAAATTATCAATAACACAATTTGGAAAAATGGGAAGAAAACAAACAAACGCTGTGTGTAGGGGCGAGCCTCTGCATTCATTAGCAGGCTCCTGTTAAAGGAGACCAGGGCATTTCTAAAGCAGCCCAACTAAAGAGACAGATGCTGGAACTCGGATGATTCGACACAATTTGAGTGCAAATTGTCCAATCACTCAAACCCACAAACACTTCAAGGTAATTTTGGTAAATCCCCATTGTGATCTAATTTCTTATTAAGGAGAATAAAGCAGGCTGCCATTGTAATTCATCAGCCCCTTGCACTGCAGAGAGATGGCTGGAGTTCATTTCATGCTTTTCGCTGCAAAAAATAGACTTCAATTTCTGGAATTACCAACAACAACCTTTGACTAAATATCTACATTATGTATTTTTATTTCGCTAAATAGAATTTAAAGCTAGAAAAAAAAAATGTAGCTGAAATCTGAGGAGGCCATTGAGATCAGAGCTGGTTCAAGGACCAAATCCATGAGTGTTATGGAGGAGCTTTCAAGGTTCAGAGCAGAGGACACGTTTGGCTTCTTGAAAGGGCATCACTGTGGTACAGAGCAGTGAGGTGTCACATTAAATGTCTCCTGTCTGCAATTTTGGTGCCATCCTAAACCCAATTAAACATCCCTTCCTCATCCAGAGCTGGACCCGGCTCCCACAACCCTCCCCAGACCACCTCTGCAGGCTGTTGCACCTTGAGGAGTGCCTGGAGGAGCTGTTCCCCACAACAAGGGAAAGACTTGGGCATTTGGTGTGCAGGATCTTGCAGGGTGGAAAAGAGACAGTGTGGGAAACTCTTTTAATCCTGTGGAAAATGTTGTAATTCCCATGGAAATTTTCTGTCATGATGAAAGGCAGCCTTCACAAAACTGAAGGAAAAATCAGCCTGATTTCCTAGAAAAATCAGACTGAGGGCCAAGAAGTGTTAGGGTCAAGTGCCTCCTCCAAGCCGGACAAAGCAGATCCTGATGTGCAACTCCCCCATCTCCTCCTAGAATTCTCCTTGCATCAAAGCTACTCTCTCCAGGCATTATACAGCAGGATAAAGTTCTCCATTCCTGGAAGTGTTTGAGGCCAGCTTGGACAGGGCTTGGAAAAATCTGGTCTAGAAGTGGTTGTCCCTACCCATGGAGATGGGTGACCTTCAACATCCCTTCCAACCCAGGCCATTCTGTGGTGATTCTGTGAACACCAGTGTGGAAAACACCTCGTGTGAGTGTATCCATGTGTGTCCATGAGCATGCAAGCACGCTTCCTCCTGCATGCACACCTTCCCTCCCCACGTCCCCATTCCGCGTCCCCGCCATCCCCTCACCGCCACCAGCGATGTCACAAACGTCCCCGCTCGCAGCAGCAGCCACAGGAATGCAATAAGTAAGACAAATAACAACCTCTTATGTGGTAATTTACAAATAAAAGTTCATTTTCCTTTCAAGGAGGAGCACAGCCGTGCGCGCGTGTGTGAGCAGAGAGGGAATTCCGCGTCTCCGCTGCCACAGGGATGAGGAACGTGGAGCCATAAGTCGACCTGATTTTTTTTTTTTTCCAAATACAAAATGACCTGTTACAGCATCCCAGGGAGAATATGAATTAGCCCAGGTCAATAGGAGGTCAAATAGACAGGGTGCTAAAATCTCTTTACTACTTTGTAGTATCTTATGCTAATTCAGTTCCCTTCTCTGTGATAAACAAAGCCAGTTGAAAGTAGATAGCATCACACAGTGATGGGTCCCAAAGCTACAATTTAATACAAATCTAGTAATTCCATTATACAACACATCCAGTTCATTTAGAGGCAACGAATACTTAAGAAGGTCCAGGATTGAAATGCCTCTGCTGATACTTTAAAAATATAAATAATCCAGTAAAATTTCATTTGTCACATAAACCTAATGGGTGTGTGAGATGGAAATGCTGTCTGTCCTTTAAAACATTTCTTAAATGCAATTCATAGGTCCTAAGTGCTTTTACACCAATATTGCAGGGGTTTAGGCACATAATCAGCAGATAAATAATTAAAAAAAAAATAAAAAAATCCTCACTGTTTTCTCTTTGCAAGAGGTGATATTATAAGAGTCTAATGAGAATTGCTGAATTAATAACGCTGAACCTCTCCCGGTGTTTTACAGGTGATGCTTTTCACCTTGGAAGGGTTTTGCAAGAGGACGCTGCCACCTCGCAGCACCTGTGGGGCACAGGAGAGGAGAGTCGTGTGAGCCAGGAGCAGCAGGGCGCTCTTGGGAAGCGCCTCCGTGTCCCTAATTTTAACAGGGATGCAGAGTCCGAGCTTGAAGAAGAGCCTCCCGGGTCAGTGCTTTGCAGGTAATCGAGAGCAGCCAAGGTAAAACTCCTTTGCACAGTGTCGGGATTGTTATGGAAATGTTTAAAATCAGATAGGAGAGTCACACGTGTCTAAAGAGACAACTAGAAAGCAGTTCCTGGGAAATAAAGAGGTGTAAACAGCTGAGGACTCAGTGCTGCTGGTCTGTTTGTTTTCCAAGAGAGCACTTAGGGCAGGAAAGTGAACGAAAAGTGAGGTGGTGATTCAACCTCAGGCCTCTAAAGTGGGTGTCTAAATTAGGGACACGAACTTCCCAAAGCCTGACAAGGATATTCCCGTGAAGGGAGACTGTGTCCTCTTCCATCTTCCCATATTATTGATGCTTTATCAGGCCACAAGACGATTTATCCCTGCTGCTTGTTGTTTCTATCGATTTTAGCAACTTCTATCCACGTCTGGGTATAAATTTCACGTCTTTCAGAGTTTTATTTTGGATTCCAGGTTTTAGATTGGATCTCCAGGCAGATACCTTCCAGCTAAGATCAGGGAGAACAGCAACAGAGCTCCTCTCCCTGCTTATTTGTAGGTTCGGGTGGTTCACCCGTGGTTTGTTACGAGCTGGGAGAGAATTAAGGGGATCTTCGAGAGGCAGGGTTTCTCTGCGCCATTCTCCTTGGAGATGCAGCATTCCAGCCCTTTTCTCTCCCCTTCAAGGACAGGGACAGCAAGGTTTGGTCAGTGCTGGTGCGGCCAGCTCTGAGTTAGGGAGGAGCTTCCGCCCTGGAGCAGGAAATCCTCTGGCTCTCCCTGGAAAAGGTAAATACAGGTGGGGACTGGACAGCAGCACCCTGGGAGGAGGAGGGGAGTCCTGGAAGTGTTTTGCAACTTGGAGGGAAATTTGCTGCTGCTGAATGGAGTTCTTTGCCATCTACTTGACATTCTCTTTCCAGGTGAGTGCCAGTGACCTTTTCACACGTCCTTGATGAACTCGTGTCCTGTCCTCCAACCCCTTTTGTACGAGATCTGCGGAGTCAACAGATCAGTTGTGTCAGATGCCAGCTGGGTTTTTATTAATAGCATCATCATTTGGGTGAGACGTGCTTTTGGAGGGATAATAACACTTTTTGTAATGATCTCAAAGCTCTGCTGTGATTAATAGTTTTTAGAAAGTCTTGCTAAAGCCACATTAATGAAAACGTTGTAAACTTTTGTTTTTCTTTCATGCTGCAAATGAAACAATCAATGCTCAGGTGAAGGAAGCTGGATTTGTGTCACCTGGAGCTATAAAGGAATTGTTTAATCTGTCAGATATATATATTTTTTTTTAGGTGGCAGATATATATATATTTTTTAGGTGGCAGTGCACTCTGTTTGCAGCCAAAATTTATTGGTAGAACTCCTGAGTTATGTTTAAACTGTGTTTCTGATTTTGGGTAAAATAATGTGCTTGCTTCAAGAAAAGCAATTTTTAAATTGGAAATTAAGTTTTTCTTTTAATAGACTTTCACTGTGTTTTAATACTGCTTCACATACATAATTCTTGCTTTTCTCTCTGGCCTTAAAGAAAATACAGTTCTATCCTAAATACCTAAAAGTTTTAAAGACAAATGGATAAAATTTCAGCATTGCCTGTTCTCTACTCTCACAAATTCCTTCTTTCAGCCAAAGAGAAGTTTATTTTATGATTTCTCTGCAGTTTTATGGGCTTTCCCCTCTGTTCAATATTCCAAGTACTCAGAGTTCACCACTGCTCCTTACTTTTACCAGTTCTCGTTGCATCACCAAAAAGATCCCAGGAGGTTCTGGCTGGAAAGATGCTGAGGATAAAACGCTGCCCAAATGAAACTGATCTGGTCAAATCTGACTTGAAATCTTGTTTTCTTTCTTTAAGCTACCTTGTGTTTGAGGGAGGTTTAGGCTGCGGTGCAGGAACAAACACGTTGTTACAACTGGACCAAATGTGAACAGTTCAACAACTGGTCTGGACTTTAATTCAATTATTGTGTTTAGTATAAATTTCCGAGTTTAGTCTTAGGATCAATGCCAGGTGAAAGAAATGATGCATTAAATAGTAGTTTCTCTCTCCAGTGCCCTTTTGGTGTGCATTCCAGCAAGGAAGTCCTGCAAGATCCTCCAGCTTCCTGAGCTGAGTTTAACTGAACTAAATAGCGACTACCCAGGAGGATTTTAAAATTTTTAATTTTAAGGATTTCTTTTTTTTTGTGGGTTTTGAGCTTTTTTATTTCCAAATTATGATACACTTTCGGTGTTCTATTTCTACACACCGCCTAGTTATTTCTGCAGCTTAAACTGGGCTCACATTGGTGATATTCAGTGAGTTCCTGCCCCGCTGAAGTCTGTGGGAAGAGTAAGCCATTTCTTTCCCTGCATGATTAGGATCTTACATGGCAAGGTGCTTCTCAGAGTATAAAACCAGCTAAAATTTCCCATCTTGTTCCACCAAGCACTGGTGCAGTCTCTCCCCAGACTTTGCATCCAAGGACTCGGCAGCTGTATGGGAAAATACCAGCGAACACATGGTGCTGGAAGGCTGCTCTCAAAGCTCAGCCTTTCCTTAGGCTTAACTCTTCCAGGAGCAGCAGACAGCACCTGCGAGCAGCTCAGCCACAGCCTAATCTTTGCATTCAAGAAGAACTATTGTTATTTCAGCACTACTTCAATCTCTACATAAAATTTGTTTCTTTTCTAAATGTCTCGTTCTTTTTATTTCTTTCTCTCTCCTGACAATCTTACTCAGAAAAAGGCAAAAATGAAAAAAAAAGTGCATTTATTTAAGCTTCAAATGCTGTCCTGCTCTGGAAAAACAAGGTTTCCCTGCTTTCCAAGCCTTCTGCATGAGACTTTAACGAGTCACATCTGGAGGTTCTTCCCGTCATGTTGCGTTATGAATCTTTATGGGCAATTAACTGGTTGGGTATGAAAACACCCACACTGGTAATGGGTCAGTGGGCACAACCAGTCTCAGAACTCAGCTCAAATTGTTACGTCTGTCTCCTAAAGAAGCAGCAGAGTGCTTTCATTCTGATGAATTTGTCGAGGCAGTTGGAGAGCATGGAGTAAACACAAAACTTTCTCTGACATGTAAATATCGACTGGTGGAAATGGACAGTGCTCCTCCCTCCTCGTCTTGAACTTCAAACAAATGGCAACAGCCAAGTCACAGCTTCTGTGGTTGCACTTGTTGTGGCCATAAAATAATTGGGATGATCTAAGTTCCTTGAACTGTTCTTGGTTTAGAGGTGTCAGTGGATTATAAAAAGTACTGCCCACATTTCCAGCTCTAGCAGGAAATGCAGCCAAAAAACCTCTGACACTGAGAAGCAGGGCTGGGTCACTGCTCACGGTTTTTGCTTCTTTCTTTTTGTGTTCTCCCTCCCTGTCTTCCCCCAGAGCTTTACAAGTGAATGTTTTTCCCTGGATATTTTCCAGGCTGATTTCTGAACCAAAGCTCGGTGTTGAGTTGTGCCAGCACCTTCAGCGTTCTGGAAGGGGCAAGGGAAGCCAAGCGTGGTGTTTTCCACCTTAGGCTTTTTCCTGATCTGGGATCAGAGCAGATTCAGCTGGAGGTTCCCAGTGCAGTGGCTGTTCTCATCCCAGCGATGCTCTGGTGCATCAGCCCCAAATTTGTGCAACACAAATCCTAAAGAGCAGCTTCCTTGCCGTTGTCCATGTGGGAATTCCTTCTCCAAAGCCCTCTGTGGTGATGGGAGAGGAGAAGAGAAAGAATTTTCCATGAACATTGGTGGTGCAGAGCAGGATTTGGAATGGCTACAGCATGTGAATACGTTGATAAAGTGTACTTTAATTAAATCCTAATGAATTTGAAGCCTGAATTTCAACAACAAAATGATGTTTAAGATGAAATACTGTGAGCTGGAGGGCCAGGCAGTGTGCCTTGGCTCAGCTCCTTGCTGCACATGGGAAGCGAAAGCAAACATTGTGAAACCAGCTCAGGTCTGAACTGTCTGCTCAAAAGAGTAACATCTCTAGTTTTTACATGAATTTTTAATTTTAGATGACACCTTTGACTGGAAGTGACAGTGGAGCAGATAATTTGTGTAATTACAGCAACAGTCATTGAGGAAGGAAGGGATCTCTCCAAAGCGTATAAAACACGAGGTGGATTTGATAGTGGATGAACCCTGTAACCAGAGCTGCAGGAACCTTCTGGCCCGGGGAGGGTACCAACCTGGGAATGCCTCGGCTCAGCTACTGGAACATCACCAGATCAGCCTCTCTCTGTGCTTAGGTGAAGCAAAGCGATAGATGAAGGGGAAGAAGGGGAGTTTTAATGAGTCTAAGGAGGTTTAGCCATCCTTGTAAGAGCAGAAATGCTAATGCAGCTCTGGCGGCAGATGGGGCTCGCTGCAGAAAGGTGTTTGGCGTGTGAAGACTACTCCATGCAAAGGACTGCAAGTTAACTTCGTCACGTGTATGCAGAATCCTGAGCAGGAAAACTGCATTCATTGACCACATAACACTTAGCCCTGCTTTCAAGCCACACCTTTTCCAGAAATGCCTTTTTAATCAGCCCTCAGGTTTTGTTCATGGCACAAGCTGGCCCGAAGGTGATAAATGTCCTTGCTGTAGCGAGAGGTTTTACACTTGGCTCTGGAAAATATGGCATATAAACAAACATCAGGGTTTCTTACAATGAATGCACAAATATGTAGAAAAAGAAGTAACCAGTAGGTATTTACAAACCAGGACTGGAAAAATACATTTCTGAGAAGGAAATTCCCTGCAATGGTTAGAGGGTGCTGCAAGGAACAAATTCTCTCTAAATACCCTGTATAAAGAAAATAATCTTGGGGACAGTAATTTGTACACACTTGAGAACTTGGTAATGATCCTAAAAGTCTGTTTTGGATAAATAGGAAAATGTTTGCAGCTGTTTAAAATGTAAAATCAAATGCAATTTTTTAATGTTGCTTAGATGAAGATCACAGCTAATTAGCCTTAGTTAAGTAAAGCACATCCTTTGAAAATTGGAGACAAGTTCCTTTGCCCTCCGAAGAATTGTCTGTTATTTACATTGTTAATATTAATATCCTGCAGCCTCTAAACTCGGAGTTGGTGTCATTGGAGACAGCCTGTAACAAACAACTCAGACCTCCAGTAAAATTATGACCTGAGATATCTTCTCTTTTGTTTTGCCACAAGTTGAAATAACCAGTGATGGAGTGGAGCCTAAAGTTCATGAGGCAAAACCCAGATTCAAGGATCATAGGCTGGTTTGGGTCAGAAGGGACCTCAAAGATCACCTTGTTTCAACTGGCTGGAAAAATCTGCATGGAAAAATGCCAGAGAGCTCCAGAAGGAGCAGGGCCTGAAAGTAAAGATTTATCCTGAGAGTTCTTGCAAACCTGCTGGAGTTTCCTTCTGTTTTGGAGGAGTAAAGAGCTGCTGGAGTTTCAGCTGGCATGAGTGAGGTGGCAGAGTGGGGTCTGTGGGTGCAGGCTTGATTTATTGTCCTGGGGAAGTGGGATGGACATTGTGTCCTCCATCACCTTCCGCTCCTCAGGCTTCTTCAGGGAAGAAGTTTTGCAGCCCTGGAGTTCAGCTCCCAAAGCACAGCTGAGTGATAATGGTGCCAGCACAGATCAGCTGGAAAACCATGGAAAATGTTCTTGGGGGTGGTGCAGAAATGAATGGACTTTATTAAAATAGAGATGAGCACTGAAGGAAAGGGGTTTCGGTGGCGAGTCAGCCAGCAGTCCTGGGGAAAGGCAGCAAAAATGCAGGAATTGGCATTAAAAGCTCCTTATTGTTCGTGCTTTGCTTGCACTTGGAGATCTTGGTAAAAAACAAACACTTTGTAAACTTTACACTGGGTGTGAACATGGGAAGACATGGGAAGGGCCTCCAGGAGCTGAGTGTCTGCTGCTGGAGTCAAACCAAACAGGAGAGAAGCACAGAACATGTCAAAACTGAGGATATTCATCAGTGCTGAAGCCTTCCAGATCCAGATGTGTCCAGAGGGGACCCAGGGATGCTAGCAGCCTTAAAAAATAAATAAATAAACAAAAAATCCCCTCATTGTCTGCTCTACTGAACTATCTGGACTGAAGATAAATATTGCAAATTTACAAAAAAATTAAATATTTACCAATAACGTGCAATTAAAAAATGAAGGCTATATAGTTTTGATTAGTTATATACAATTTTAGTAGGTTTTAATATGTTCTATATGGGTTTGATAGGTTTAATATTTAGGTTCCAGTTTCTAAACTCTATAGAAGGTTTGGAAGTCCCTGTCCCATTAATTACAGTGGGAACTGAGCATCCAGAGCCCCAAACTCACTTTGAAATCCTCTGCCTAAACATATCTTTCTCCTCAGTGTTCACAAGGTTGAATAGAAGCAAAGTTTCTGGGATATGATAATTTTGTGCTGGAATAAATCTTGTATAAGTTAAAATCCCTGGAAGCTCCAAGGTAGTAGGAGTTATGTATTGGGGAGTCTTTAACAAGATCACTGAGGAGATTACTGGTTCAATAAATGAAGATTTTTATCTGGGCTCCTTTGAGACAAGGAAGGCACCAAGGGAGTAGAGAGAAGTAAATACAACCCCAGTTTGGAGGGGAGGAGGAAAAAAAGGACTGGGGAAAATAGCCAGGATATAATAGCCCAGTACATCTGACCTTGGTGCTAGGCAGAGCTCTAGAAATATTAATAAAGGATGAGATCACAAAACATCTGGAGAAATAAACCAGTCAGCATGGTTTCATAAAGGGTAAATCCAGTCTGACAAATCAGGAGGATTTTTTTAGGGAGATGATGTGGAAAGCAGGCATGGGTGAGAATGCTGGGCTTAATTCTGTCTTTTTTGGGCTCAGGGCACTCATCTGAAAGGATTGCTCACGTAACTGGGATGTGGGTTGGAGTGATGCTGGTGTAAGAGGGAGGGGTGTGAGGTGTGAGTGGAGGCAGGAGAAAGCTCCAGCTGATTTAAAACCCCTTCTTCACTGAAAGGGTTAAACGCTGAAAGGGGCTGCCCAGGGAGGTGTGGAGTCCCCATCCCTGGAGGTGTCCAAGGAGCAGCACTCAGGGCTCTGAGCTGGTGACGAGGTGGGGATGGGGCACAGCTTGGACTCCATGGGCTGGGAGGGCTTTTCCAACCTTCACCCTGTGATCCTGAGGGTTAAACTCCAGCTCTATGCAACCTCTGGAAAAACCAGAGTGAAGGTGCTCTCCAGTGAGGTGAATAAGGTGGAGGTGATGGATTAAAGGTGCAGAGAACTCCTGTCCGAGGCTGAGGAAGGGTGGAAGAAAAGAGTCCATCAGCTCTGCCTGAGAGCAACTGTGCATTTTTACATTTGTAGCTCTGAATTGTGGGAATATTCACCCAACAAAGGCTTGGCAGAACTCTGGGTGAGAAGCAGGTGCAGAACTAATGCAAAGCAGAAGTTAAACCCGCAGAGGTGTGAACTGTGGAAATACAAGAGCTTAATCTGGCAGTTTGTAAAATACTTACCTGGATCTCTGTTGCTGCCCTGCCGCAGGCAGGGACGCTCTGGCATCGAGTGCACATCCCAGGGGTTGGGAAGGGCAGGAGACAGCAGCAATGACAGAAGCACTTGTGAAGCTGCTACATGCAGAGAGCCTGGGAAACCTGGATCTGTTCTCACTTGGGGGAAAAAACAAGCTGTTTAAAGGATGATCTGATTTGAAGATTTCAAGATGCTGAGGAGGAATTTGAGAGGAGATGAACTAGAGATAAACTCTTTAAGTTCACCCAGATTCCCAGGATGTGTGCTGATAAAACAAGTATAAAGACAGAAAAGGAGCAGAAATAAGAACGTGGATGTGTTTGATTCAAGCAGGGTGAAAAAGGAAGCAGCCTTCAATGCCATCTGGAATCAGCTCTGTCCTTTGCTAGCATAACCCATCTCTTCACTAATCACAGAGTTAAAGGCCAAATAATTAATCTTAACTATCAAGACATGCAAGGAAAGGTGTGTGGTGGGTCAGAGGGCAGGTGGTACCTTCTGTGTGTAAATGAGCTGCCCAAGTGACATGAGGAACAGGCAGAGTTGTACCTAAAGGTGTTTTCTTGGCTTTTCAGCTGCATCCTCTGCTGAATCTGCATCATTCCCAGAGGCCATTTTTTAATTTGTCTCCCTCTTTGTAAATAAAATCCCCCAAATTTGTGGTATCCGGAGGAAAACGGAATAAAATGTGAGGAGGGAAAAAAAAACCCAACCCAAACCCACCCTTTATTATAAAAATCCCATCGTATATATTAAAGATTCCTGAATTCTCTTAGAGCATGAAGTCACACTGCTGCAAGCACGACACGTGCCAAGGTCTGGGTTTGCCAGGCTCATGTAAACAGATAAAGACAAAAAGTACATCAGTCCTGAAATGCCAGTGAGCAAAGGGACGTGTCTGTGTGCTCTGACCTACAAGGAAGCACCCAGCAGAGATCTTACTAATTTTAGTGCTGGTCCAGAAATACTTCTGCTGTGTGCATGACCTGCAAAGTAGCCTAATTGTAAAGCTGTAGTAGCGTACTAATTCGTGCAGAGATGAGATGAGAAAAATGGAGGCAGAGCACCATTTTTTAGTAATGGGAGCTTCATGCGTGTTCTCTTATCCAATGTGTATTGAACTTTATGCACAAAAATAGAAATACCACTGTTGCCTCATGCTCAGTGACACTGGTGATGTGATGTGAGCCAGAACAGACAAGCACCACAGCCTCCTCTCTGCCCTAAAAAATCACGTTTTTCCATCAGATTGTAGGAGCACAGCACAAAGCCTCTCCCATTTTTCTTAATGCTATTCAAATCCACTTCCTAAACTGTGCATGTTTGGGATGGTTTTTTCTTTCTCCTTATTGCAAACAGTTGGAAAGTGAACATGGCTAAAATAAGACTCAGCTGGAACCTTAAAATAAATCTCTTACCCAATAAGAAGCAAGAAAATGTTTTTTAGGACTTGAAATTCTAGTCATAGGTTTGTGCAGTTTGTGTGCTTCTGCTCTTGGTGGGTTTGATTAGGAGTGATGGCTCTAAAATACTGGGTTTAGTACTGTTTAGTACTGGGTTTAGTATAAAATACTGTATTTTAGTAATTCAGTATTATATTTTAGTATCTGACTGCAAGTAGGAAATAAAATCTTGGGCAAACAGGGCTCTAGCACAGTGTGCTGACCCTGTTTGCCCAGAGAGGTTGTGAATTCCCCATTCCTGGCAGTGTCCAAGGCCAGGCTGGACACTGGGGCTTGGAGCACCCTGGGATAGTGGAAGGTGTCTCTGCCCATGGCAGGGGTGGAACAAAATTATTTTTAAGATCCTTTCCAAACCACACCAATCTGGAATTCTCTAATTCTATTTGTAGGGCCAAGATCCAAATGTCAAAGTTTCTGACTGCTTAAGTTCCTTTCTTTTCAGAACTGCCTGCTTTGAGAGTTCCCTGTCACTTTTTCCTGCTTTTTGTTAATTTTGACAGTTGTCTAATTGAACTAAACAGAAACTCTTGTTTCAGCTACTTCAAGTTCCTAGCAGGAGCAAAACCGGGAGTTGATAGAAGCTGGAATAACTCCAGTCTCTTCCCAGAGCATGAAGCTGTTGTGTCTATGAAACCATATTTCTTCTTTAACCTGCTTCTCATTTGTCTGCATCTTCCTCCGCTGCCTTTAGGAATGAGTCATTAATAGCTGCTATTCAGGAAAAAAGTGAGAACTCTTTCAGTCCATAATTCACCCTCACAATTCAAGCAGGGAGTCACTTTTGAAGCTTTTTCTACTGCATCATTCCAGAACCACCAAACCAGATGGAGTAGTCGGTTTGTAGAGACAACGCCAAATTCACCGTGAGGCTGCTCAGGTCTCCCTTGTAGAGTCCTCTTCTGGTCGAAAGGGTTTTATCCCAGCTCTCTACACTGGGGTCAGGTGCA
Organism: Corvus hawaiiensis; assembly: GCF_020740725.1. Lineage (NCBI taxonomy): Eukaryota > Metazoa > Chordata > Aves > Passeriformes > Corvidae > Corvus > Corvus hawaiiensis. Next base: position 2,089,668 of record NC_063220.1, on the reverse strand, counting down.
TGGAGCTGCTGTACAGGTATTTCTTTCCCAGTTAGGAGCTGTGCCAGTGCCTCATCCTGCTGCACAGGGTGCTGTGACCTGCCTGACCAAGCCCCGCGTGCCTCTGACCTGCCGAACGCGCTGGAAATCCGTGCTCAGCTTCAACCTGCCAGGCTCTTTTTTCACTACAGATAAAAGTCTGTTGATTTGCCAGCCCCGACTGTGAAACGCTCCTGCTGCCTGAACTATTTTCCACACAACACTTGTTTTCTTTGTAAAAGCCTTTTTCTATTGATCTGAATTGACTGGTGCAGCAAAGCCTTGTGAGTTCGATGCAAATTGTTGGCATGCACTTACCGGGAGCAGCAGAGCAATACAAAAGGATGTTTTGGCGTAGATGTGCAGCACTCTTATTTCAGGACATGTCTCCCTGTATTGATATTTGGCCTGATCTTGCTTGAAGAGTATAAGCAAGCAGTCAATTAAGGCGTTTTTAAATGTTTTGAGGAGATGCTAAAGCTAAAATCCGAGGAGGGCACGTGTTTGGGTGGAGGAATGCTGAATCTGCGTGTTTTCCTGGATTGAGCTGGAATTGACCTCAATCTTTCAGCTGAGACAACATCAACTTCTAGAATTTTATCCTACCTGTGTGTCAGGGCTGGGGGCAAACCAAAAGGCAAACAGAAATTGCATCTTTGTTTTAAAACTTACCAAACCCACTGGTTTTATGAAGTTTTTAGCCTGTTGTGCAGCTCAGTTACTTTCCCAAAGAATCATAAATAGCTTTGGGGCAGGAAAAAATCTCAATTCTTGAATGATTTATCCACAAATAGTTTAGAATGTAGGTCCTTGTTGGGGAAAACGGGCCCCACTCTTAGTGTGTTGATCTGGAGGTGGGATGAAGTTTTATTTGCTTGAGGAATATGGATACAGCAAGGATTTGGCAGTTCATCAGTGTTCATGTGGGTGCAGCCTCAAAAAGGGAGGGTGCAAATCACAAGAGCAGGGCCTATTGTGGGTAAACGTTTGCCCTCTGGTAGGTAAAGTATCCTCAAAAGGCAGCTGAAGTGTTGGTAGTGAATAAGGTTGAGGATAAGAAGGATTTGCTGTCAGAAAGGCAGATCCCTGCATCTTCTGTCCACAAAACCTGCAGGAGTGTGCAGGTGGGGGCTCACACTGTGGAAGATTTCCCTGCACAGCCCAAGCTCTGTCCCAGCAACTGCCAGCCAGCCTTTCATGGAATGGTTTGGGATGGAAGGGACCTCAAAGCCCACCCAGTGCCAGCCCTGCCATGGGCAGGGACACCTCCCACTGTCCCAGGCTGCTCCCAGCCCCAATGTCCAGCCTGGCCTTGGGCACTGCCAGGGATCCAGGGGCAGCCAGAGCTGCTCTGGGCACCCTGTGCCAGGGCCTGCCCACCCTGCCGGGGAACAATTCCTTCCCAATCTCCTATCCAGCCCTGCCCTCTGGCAGTGGGAAGCCATTCCCTGTGTCCTGTCCCTCCAGACCCTTGTCCAAATTCTCTCTCCAGCTCTCTTGGAACCCCTTTGGGTAGTGGTCCCCTTTCAGCCTTCCCTGAACACAAGCTGCAAATCCCAGTTCAGAGCTGCCAGCTAAACCATAAATTACCAGATTTATATGTGAATTAAATATCTCTGAGCCTGGCCTGCACATTTTCTTGATAGGTCAATAAACTGCCTGGGGAGTCCAGCTCCAAGTTGCATCTGTGCCGAGGCCAAAAGTGGGAATAACTCAGGAGAGCTGCATTGTGCTTCCTCTGGCAGACAAAGCTGAGTCACGTTTGGTCCATGTGTGAGGAGCAGGGAATGTTCCCTGTTCCCTGTGCTGTGCAGTGGAAGGACGTGCATCAGAAATGACCAAAAGAGAAATGTGAGCCAAAATCGTGCTTCATCCAGCAAATATCTTTGTGTGATCCCTTTGTACATGAACGGAAGAGCAGCCACAGTCAGAATGACCATCGTTCATGTGGAACATGTTTCCAGGCTGTGATTTACCTTTGTGAGGGGAAACAAGCCCCGAAAAGCTTTTAGTGCCTGTACACAGAAATAACAACATTACTGGTGGTGCCAGCTAGGAAATTTGGGACAGCATCTGGTTTGATGATGGATGAGTGACCCTCAGGTGGCCCTGGCCACAACCAAGAGCTTCTCATTAGAGAAGAAACAAGAGCTGCTCATCTTTTCCTTCATTTTTTGGGGGGTTTTGCTTTGTTTTGTTTTGTTTCTTCTAAAAATTGAAGCTTTGGGCACTTAATCTGAGTCTGGTTGCTTACTTGGAGGTCAAACCCTCTCCGTCCATCTGTCCGAGGACAATTTAACACCAATGGGTTTTCTGCTGGTTTCGTGTGCACCTCAGGTTTTTCAGAACAATTAGTTTGCATAAAGAGACAAGAATCCTCCTCTGCTCCTTCCTCCTTTCCTTGATCCTGCGTGCCAAGCTTGAGGCACCACGTGGCTTTAAGGGGGACTCGTGGGAGAGGCTCCCAGCGCCTTCTGGGGAACTGGAGAGTCCAGTGCCTGGGAGAGGTTCGAGACTGGTGGGAAGTAAAGGTGTAATGATGCTTTGCAAGTCCTCAAGAAGCAGAGCCAGGTTTCTTTCCCTGGTGATCCACAGCCCAAATCCATCAAGGCTCCCGCATCCAACTTTAAGTGCAGGAGTGGCCCCGGAGGACGAGGCGTGGGCTGCACTTAGGGCAGCAGTGTTGATTCAGGATTAAGGTGAGTAGAGCTGGCACCTCTGGGGATGTATATGATGTATATATTAGACTTTCTGAAGAACTTTTGACCTCAGCCATGCTTGTTTTGTGTTTCAGTCACCGTGATGGCTCCCACAACGTCGCGCCTCCCGAAGCTCGCGGTCGGTCGCTGGCGTGGTTAAAGAGTGGAGGATTTGAGAGGGGCCAGAATGGTTCAAGGAAATAAATCCCACTCAACCGAGTGTGACCTGAGCCCCTTGCTCCTCCAGGGCCTTTGGATCATCCCTATTTATAATCTTGTGCAGAAATATGAAAAATACTGGTGACTTGGTTGCTTCTTTACGAAGGTGAATGGGGAATTTGCGGTCTGCTCTAAACTTGCAGCTGTCTTCTCAACAGCAATATCACAGGCCTGGCACGCAGAAAATAGCTCTTCACATGGAAAGTTATTCCTGAAATCCTGGCAAGCTTCGAGTTTCAGAAGCAAATTATCCCACTGAATTACTGTGGCTGAAAAGCAAGAGCAGAGGAGCACAAAGTGAATACGTTGAGTTGTAAATTCTTCTTCTCTAGTGACTTTTGCACTTCTTCAGAACTGAATAGGGCTGGGGAGCAGAAAGGGAAAAAAAGCAGTTTATAAACTCCCAAACCATCCTGAGAGGGAAATTGTGGGGTTTTATTTAATCATAGCATGCTAAAACTGCCTTTTTTAAAGAAATAGTGAGTAGAGGTGGGAGTGTGATGTGTCTGTGCTGTCCCTGTTCCCAGCACCCTGGCCATGTGCAGGACCAGAGGAGGGACAGCACCACGAGAGCACAGCCTAATGAGAGCTGAGTGACAATGGCACTGCCACCGAAGGAAATGTGACATGCACATGAATATCAAATGAATTCATTATAATAACCGCTATTTCCATGAATACCAAATGAACTTATAATAACTGAGTTCATGAAGAGTTACCATTTTGTGACTTAAAAAAAAAAAAAGCCTAAAAAACCCCACAAAAAGAGCAAACAACCAAAATACTGGAAAAAAATTAACCTAATTCTGTTTTGGAGAAGGGATATTTAGAGAAGATGGTTGCAAAAGTGAAGTATTTAGAGTCATACAATCGTTAGTGCTGGAAAAGACCTTTAAGGCCATCAAGTCCAACTGTTCCCCAGCACTGCCAAGGCCACCACTAACCTGTGTCCCCAAGTGCCACCTCCACATGGCTTCCAAATCTCTCCAGGGAGGGGGACAACAACATTTCCACTGGTAGATGATGGTTTCTGTCTATTTATTTTATTGTTTTTTTCATATAAATCTCATTTTTGAATGCTAGCTACCAGATAATGAGGATATAGAACTTTTACATTTCTTACTGGAAAATCTTGATTTAAAGCAGGTTTTCTGGCAATAAATACCTTTGCTGTAGAATGGCAACTCTGATAACAATCTAGGAGGATATAAACTAATAAGGGTTCATATGGAGCACCTTTTAAGTGGTTCTTAATTTCCTGAAGCAGAGAAACTCTGGGTTTGCGTCAAACACCTTCTTCCACAGAAACTTCAAAAAGCTGAAATTGTGAGGTGTTTGTGTGTGATAAATATGCATCACAGACTGCAAACATCAAATCTGTAAGGAATAGTCTGCTGGGGCCAGATTCCTCCTTCCCTGCCCAGACACTGAAATTTGGGAGGTTCTAGGCCCTCCCTGCCCAGTGGGAAGATCATCCCTCTCATCCTGTCTGCTTCCCAGCCTGGTCTGTGCTGGTTTTCACTAAGTGAGGATAGTTGGGACTTTGCCATTGGTGTTGGAACACAAGAGTTTATCTGTGTGATGGTGGGATGTGGGATCAGGGAGGGTAAATGGACTTTGACTTAGTGCCCTTTGATAGGGAAGAGAAAAGCAAACCTCCATCGTTCCTCACATTGAGGGAGCAGCTACTGAAATTCCAATTAAAAGCTGTAATGGGAGCTCGGGGTGGATCTGTACCATAAGACACTTCTAGGTCAGGAGGAGGGTTGCAATAATAATAATCCCAAGTACGTTTCCTTATTTAACTTTGTTTTTTATTGTGTTCAGCCCGCAGCTGATTTTTTTTTTTTACCTTGTAACATAGTCCCTAATTGAGACACATGAAGCTCATAAGAGGCTTTAGACAAGATTCAGCTAGCCACAAAAGTCATTATCTCATTTTCATTTATTAACATGATATTTCCAATGGATTAACGAGGGTTTCCCTTTTGTTGCCTCTGCTGTGGCACTAGCCCTAAAGGGGCTGTTGCGTTTCTCCATCTCAAGTGACTTCTTACTCACATTAGATTACAGTAATGTACGTGTTCCAGGAATGACATTTATTCTACTTCTTGCATTAAAATTCCCTATTTGAAGTAGCTTTAATTGCTGGAAATAGGATGAAGTGAACTTGAGTGTTGGTTTTAGCAACGAGCTGGTATCAAAATAGCTGCTGCAAGGACTGGGCATGCAAAAATACTCTCCTTAAATTCAGGTGTCTGATCCTGCAGAATTTCTGGAATCTGCATGTTATGATGCAGAACCGGTAATTCCAATTTTCTGAGGAAGCCAGAGGTCATGCTATGAAACTGCTCCCTGTATTTTCCACAGCACTCACAGTTATTTTTCAAGCATCAGTGGTCCTGCCATTCCACGAGGCTGCAAAGAGCAAAGTAAGAGTGGATATTTTGGATAACCGGGAAAAGCGCCGGTGGGACACCCCACCAGGCCACTGCAGCGGGACGTGCTGGTGAAGCCCAGTACAGGGAGCTGTGTTATTTTCCAGTCATGTTTTCCAGCTCTGCTCGCTGCTCCCCAGCTCCTCCTGCTCTCCCAGAAGGCTTCCCAAGCAGCATTACAGCGAGGACCTGCAGAGAGCCTGTCTGCTCCAGGCACTGTCTGATCTTGTCTGACATAATTTAAACCTATGCTTCCTGCCTTAGTTTTACATTTTCCAGGGCCTGAAAGGTTCAGTGGGAAACAAAACTCACCTAAGAAAAATATCGAAGGGGGGATTTAAATCAGTAGAGCCTATTGCTGCTTTTTCTTACCTGATATAAAGGTGCTGCTGGGTGTCTGCCATTAGGTTTGATCTAAAATCAAGACCTTAATTTTTTGTGGGTGTCAGATTTCTTCTGTCCAGTCCCTCCAGAGGTCTCAGCCCTAAAGGAGGAGAGTTTAAACCTGGCATTTAGGAGAAAAAATGTGTCTGCTCCAGCCAAGCCTCCCCAGTGCAGCTGGATTTAGTGCTGCTCCTCACCTGTGCTGTGTCCAGCCCTGCTGTTTCCTGCCCGGAGCTGCACAAAGAAAGGAGTTAGCACAGAGTGATGGTGTGTTCCTTCTGGATCAACATTTCATAAGCCTGAGGATATGAAAATCTGGAAAATCAGCTGTGGAGCTTGGAAGAAGATTTCTTCCTGACTTGTCTACTGGGGAAAAAAGTATCAGGGATATTTAATCCAGGAAGCTCCATCATATGTCAGGTTTTAAGACTGTAATGGAGCTTTATAAAAACTCTTAGGAAAGCAATCACTAACAGGTTTCAACGTGAATTTGTAAACTGAATCAGCTTTGCTGCTTTTTTTTTTAAAATTTCTTCTGTACTCTCTATTCTAGAGGGTGCTTTTGGCTTTGTTTGCTAAATTACACATCAAGGCTGATGCCTTGGGAAGGGGGCTGGCAGCAACCTCAGCAATCTCAGTGCTGGCAGTGAGTGGAGAGGCTCCTGAGTGGGATCCTCTCACTTTGCTGGGTGCTACAACCGGAGTAATTCAAAGGAAAGCTTCAGATGGGTCTTTAAAGGATGGGTTTAAACTTCTTTGGAGGGAGGGCAGGAAAAATGCTTTTTTAAAAAGTGGCATCCATATAAAAAATGCTGTTATCGTTCCCCATGGTTTTTCTAATTTCCTTAATATGATACTTAAACTCATGTAGGGAAAATGGCCATAACCTGGTGGGTGGAGGGACCTGTTAAGAAACACAGAAACCCCTCAAATGACCCCAGAACTCTCTGCCTGGGATTCAAGCATTGTCACCAAGCGTTTGGCTCTGTCTCCGTGAGCCCCTTCCTGTAGTTTATATTTCACAGCAGGGTTCAGAGAGGTGCTCTGTGCTCACCAGAGCCTGAACAGAAAGGGTGTTCAGAGCATGTTCTTCCTTAATTTAAAATAAAAATAAATAAATATATAGCATGAACAGTTGGAATAAAACCTGTGTTTTGGGTAGATTCCAATAATGTGTTTTTCATTGCATGAGATGCGACGCCTGTCAACACTTCCTAGTCAGATTCGCCTCTTTTTCATGTTTTTTATACAATTCCCCCCTTTTTTTTTGTAGTAGAGAGGAGTGTCCTACATATCATGCTTCCATCTCCATACTGTAATTATTAATATAGGGTAGGGAGAGGTCACCTATGTTTTTTGGCAACAGTTACGTTCCCATGTATAAATCATGATAAAGTGCTATTGCTCTGTAGCGTGTGCTGATGTTTTCAATTTACCCTGTGTAAAATACAATTTCTTTCTTTCTCTCTTTCCCCCTTAAAAAAAAAAGAAAAAAAAAAGAGCCTTTTGTTCCTATCATATAGATAAACTCATAGATTTTGCAACCAATAAAAATAATATTAATAAATATGAGGCATTGTTACAAAGTTGGTCCTAACTATGCAGCCTAATGTTTCAGTAAGTCTGTGGTGCACATCCTTTTATAGCCAATTAAGAGGATGTTTTATTTCCCTCATTAAAAGTGCAGCCCACAGTCACCATGTTGAATCAAATAAGTACGAGTTTGCACATCCTGTGCACAACCTTTCCTCGAGGCACAGTAGCATTTGTCATCTTTATAATAAAGCTTTCCAATTTTTCTGATTAATATTTAAAAGAAATAACATGACCTGAGGAATATATATATAACATCCTTGTGCTAAGGCTTTCCATGCTCTCTGGTTTAAGGCTAAGGTGCCATTTGATCACTTGCTATTCTGCATCATTCCAAGACCTACTTTCCAGTGTTTATATGCAGCAGCAGCAGCTTCTTTGTGCTCTTTTCTTCCTCCCAGATGAGAGAGAGAGATCTCACCAGTGCTCGTTGTGTTTCAGGGGTTGCCAGGATGCTCCTGGTCTTCAGGCTCATCCTTCCATGTGGAGGTTAGGGAATGTTCCTCTAGGGATTGTCCTCTGAGCGATTACTGGGTCGTTACGGGTCCATGAACAAGTGGTCTCTGGATCAAAGTCCTTGCAGCTTCCTGGCAGAGCCGATGTGGGCTGGAGTGCTGGGCAAAGGTGAGGTCCTGCCCCTTCATTCAGCTACCAAAACCTGGCCAGTGGCTGGGGGTCACTGGGTCTCTGTCTCTTCCAGTTCAGGTGACAATTTGCTCATGTCACCACTGTGAGTGTAGAGATGACCTGGAAAAGTGTGGCTTCATCTTGTAAAGGCAAACCTGCCCCTCAGTCCGTGTCTCCTGAGGGCCTCGGGCTGGTTCAGCATTACTGAACTCAAAGATCCTCATGCCTGGGGAAGCAGGTATCTGTGTTAGGACTGGGGATGTCTGCAGGTTGTAGAAAGATTGACCATTTGCCTACATTTTTGTTATAATTTTTATTTTTGAAATAGCTGTGGTTGACAGTGCAGAGCAATAATGTATTAAACAAGGGTAAAAAATGTGTAGGCTGAGGTTTGACAGCAGAGGTGCTGGAAACTCTGGTGCAGTCATTGAAATGCATTCATTCCTTGGTCTTCCCCCCCCTCTCCGCATTGTCTCATATTCATTTTCTTTCATTTCTCCTTCCCTATAATGATTGGAGGCCAACAGAGGAAAACAAGGAGGGCTGAGATCAGTTTTGGTATTTTTTATTGGCACCCATCACTAAAGCCCCTCAGGTTCTTCAAACCATTACAAGCCATCAGAGCTAGAACAACAAAATATAAGCCTTTAAACTTAAAGGCTCAGTTGTTCAGGGCTCTCTGTAAATTACAGACAAAGCTAACAAATTTCATACATTAGTCATGGTAAAAAATATTAAATTCCATGGTTTGTCACAGATTAATAGGAAAAAAAGATTAAAACAGCAAGTTGTGTAAGTAATTCAAACAAATGGTTGTCAGAGATTCTGCATGTTTGGTAAAGAATTAAATAAGTGAATATCAGCAGCTGAACTCCTTGTGGATGAGCCAAAGCCTTTTGGAAAAGCTGAGGCTCTTTTTGAATATGGAACCGATGTTTTCCTCCATCCTGTAACACATTCAAACCAGCTGTCATGCAAAGAAAGAATTTACCATGCAGCATTGCTTGTGCTTGTCTTAATCCATCCCCACCAGTCAGGCGCTCGCTGCAGAGGGAAAAAAAGGGGAAAGCCTCCTGTGGACCAAAACTTGGAAGATGCAGAGAATTCCAAGATTAATCCTGAGGGCCGGAGTGGTTGTTGGAGGGGCCGATAATGCCGTGCACCACAGGGCAATAGTTCTGCTAAGCAGCTCCAAGAAATAACTGCAAAAAGTTCTTTATGGAGCCTTGGCACTTGGGCAAACTGGCACCAGAGCCAAAGGGATCCCATGCCTGCTCGGGAATGGGGTGGGACCCACATCTCTGGATCCGTGTGCGAGGGGCTGCGCAAGCCCTGCCCACGACACGGAACTGTCCCTGATGATCCAACTTCTGCCAAAGGAGCATTCCCCAATTTCCCTGCTGAGGAGAATAACAGGACTGTGCACAGCACACTGAGGGATGGATTTTGCAGGAATGAGCCATGTGTGCCCTCAAACTCTGACAATCTCTAAAAGTTGTCTTTTTTTCCCCTGTATTCTTTTCTTATTTATTTCTGGTTCTTTTCTGTTCTGTCAGCTGGGCAGATGAGGTAAGTCTTCCCTCCTCCTGATCTCCTGGAGCTAACAGTGGGATATCGAGAACAGAACCTCACCCTACTTATTATTTCAGCTCAGTTCAATGTACATCTGATTTTTTTTTTTTTTTTTTTCCACTCTTCACTTCTTAAACCATTGTTTTGTGTGGGAGAAGCATATGAGAAATCAAAGCTGTGGTTGATAGCAAAGGAACCGAGTACTGATTTTCTGGACTTCCCTTTTCTATCACTTCCTGTTAGGGTTCTTCCAATTTACAGCTCTCTGGAGTGTGATGCCACAAGTAGGCAACTCTTGCAATTTCCTGGGTTTAAATCTGCCATTTTGGCTCTTACTCCAATGCCCATGGCACAAAGTGCTGCTCTGGATGGCCAGACCTGGCTTTTGCCTGGGGGTACAGCTCAGGCCAAACTGGCTTTGCTGCAGAAATCTTTGCCCATTTTCTTAAGCTGGCACTGAGGAACGGGCTCTGTCTTTTCCTGGCATCACAGCAGCTCTGGGAATGCTCTCTTTGGAATGAATTCAGGCAGAGCCATGTCAGGGGTAGTTTGCTCCATCAACACTGGCTTTAGTGTTTTCAGTAAATCTCCATTTCACTCAGCACTGTTTTCATAAAATTCATAGCGAGTGAGCAGCAATCCGAGGGTGGAGAAACATCCAGCCTTTATGGTTTACCTCTTTTAATGTCATAGTTTTCCTCATAACTTTCAGGGAACCTTATCTCGTGTATGTGTTTGTTCAGCATAAAATCCGCTGGTGGGCAGGTTGTCCTCTCCCATATCCGAGTGTTTGCCGGGATGAAGGCGCTCCAGGGGCCGCCTCCACCGACAAAATTAATTGAACCTGAATTTGGGATGTGCTTTTCCCACAGTATCTCGATCCTGGCTGGAGTCAGGAAACCCCGGTCATCCCCCATGGGAACTCCCTCGCAAGAAAATTCTCAGCACAGCTCCTCAATGAAGGAGGTTGAGTGTCTTCTGACAAATCTTGGATAAGCATCTGCTTGTGATATCCTTCCAAAAACTGGAAACATTCGGCTTGCTCCACACTGAGGCATTCCAGCAGTTTGTGGAGCAGTACTGCTGATGAACTTTGGTGGACTCGAGAGGTTGTGTCTGACCTAGATTTAGAGTCAGGCTTAGATCTGTAGTGAAAGATCCCGCACTTGACATCACCAAATTGTTTCACAAACCCAAATGCTGTTAATTTTGCTGGTGATTTCCCAGACTTGTGCAAACTGCAGGATATTCTTCTACCTGCTCTTCAGCCCCATTTGAGGGCTGGCACAGGGACAAGTCCCTTGCTACCCTTTAAACTCTTCATGTAGCAGTTCTGGGACCACCAGGAATGGGAATTTTATATCAAACCTAACTGCTTTTCACTGTCCTCACAGGTTGCCAGTGCAGGTTTGAGTCTTGCTTTCCCTCTCCCTCCCAGAGGCAACCCTACACTTTCTCCCACTTCCTATTCCCTGCGTTCTGGGTCATTCCTGGGTTCATTCATTCCATAGGTTTCATTCCTGTTTAACACACACTTTGGGAAGGGAAGAAAAATGTGCACTGAGACATAAACTGCTGTCCTTCATCTGAACATCCCTGTCTGGCTCTGCTCACCCACCTCCTCCAGCTCCTCCCTGCCCCCAGCTTTCCCAAACCTGCTGGGTGGCTTCAAACAGTCTCCTTGTATCCATCCCATGTTTAAAGACTTCTCTGAAAATAGGTGAACTCCTCTAGCAAGTAACCTGCTGGAGGAGCCTGTCAAGGGCTGGCTGTACACACTTCAGTCTCGGCAAGAATCAAAGTAAAATGAGGAGAGTCTCACAGAAAAGGGTTACAGAGAGTTTCACATATTTTGCAGCCTTTTCATGGCTTAAATTACACTTCCCCTTGTTCTAGTTTTAAAAGGCAGAACAGAAAAGTTAATTTTAACACTGAAAAATGAAGGCTCTTCAATTATTTATAACATTAAAATGTACAAATGTTTGATCAATGAACTTGAAAAAAACATGCAACTACAAAACCCATTTCACAGTGTTCTAAAGTTCATGTGGCAGAGATAGAGAAGTGAAATGATTATTAACAGACGAAGAGCAGCATTTTAATAACATTCGAGCTGTAATAATGAGGCTGACAAAAGCAAGGGAATTCAAAGCCAGCACTGATCTGACGCTCCCTCCTTAACACATAGACTGTGCCTAATTTTGTGGAATGTGAGGTATTGTGAGAAAATTGCTCTCGTGCCGGAGACCCCCTCGGTGTGGTGCCCAGTGGGGTGGCAGCAGGATGAGGTACCTTTTGTTTTCAGGACTTTATTATTTTATGCTGGAGTGTTTTGAGTAAATACACAGCTGTGTCTTCATCTTTTTTTTTTTTTTCCTCAAGCTTTACCATTACCATTAATAATAGTGGAAACATCTCTTTTTTTCTCTCGTAAAAACACGGAAATAGGACATTTCCCATGAAGCAGCAAGAGGTGAGCACAGCGTGGCAGGCAAGCATCTGTAAAGGGATTATGGATCACTCCAACACCAAAATCATTGGCCAGATATTGGGATGAGCCTTGTGACACCCGGATCATGGAATGATTTGGGTTGGAAGGGACCTTAAAGCTCATCTTCCAGTGTCCAAGGTCACTCCAAGCCCTGTTCAACCTGTCCTTGGACCCTTCCAGGGATGGAGCAGCCACAGCTTCTCTGGGCAACCTGTGCCAGGGTCTCCCCACCCTCACAGGGAAGGATTTCTTCCCATTATTTAACCTAAATTCCCCCTCTTTCAGTTTGAACCCAAATCATTGCTGTTTTCCTGGAAATCATGGTGCAGGAATAAAGAGGGGTTATGGTGAGCATGAGGCTTGTCCACAGCTGTCCACACCCCCTTCCAGTTTGGGAATGAATTGTCTGGAAGCTACTCCAACTTCCTTGGCTCCTGGTGCCTTCACCCCTGGGTCTGCTCTCCAAGGGCCTGACAGCTGGGAAGGGCAGGTGGTGTCCTTCCTTCACACTAACAGGATATTTTTGTTGGATAGGTACACAGGTTTTCTTACAAAAAGAAGTTTATTTTCCAAAGACCATCCCTTCCCAGGAAAACAAACATGGTGTGATCAGCCAACTGCACTATTGCAATAAATCCCGTTTGTGCAGTGCTCTTCTGAGATAAATGCTTATTCTTTGGGAGATTAGGCTGCCTCTTACGCAACAGCAAACTGAAAACTCCGCTTTTACTGCACTGTAGCAAAACTGTGATGTTTGTAAGCAAATTTCCAAATGGGAAGGGGCACGTGGATGCTAGCTGTGAAGTGGAATGCAAGGAAAAGGGTTTATGACACTGAAACCTGGATTTATGTCCTTGTAAAGGTAAGAAAATTATACTTAGAAGGTGACAAGCCTTGTCTCTGGTTAGAGGGAAGGAAGGGCTTCCCTGGCTCTGCCAGCGCAGTAAGGGACCCTCCCACCTCTTCCCTTCCCTGGCCTGGCTTAGGAAGGAGAGCTCTAGGATGGGAGAGGTGAGACCATGGGAGAGGTCAGACAGAGCTTCTCTGCTTTTGGGGTGTTTCCCTCACCTTAACTAAGGTGACTGAGGAGAGAAAGTCCAAGCTGACCCGCTTGGTGACCATGCAGCCAAGCCAAGGTGCAGCCAAGGGAGCCTGGGGTTATCCCTTGGGGTGGGCACTGTCCCCGCCCACCCAGCGACCGCCCAGGGACCAGCTGCCCTTCCCTGAGCTGCTTCCTGAAAATCAAGAGCCCGACCTTCATGTCTTGGTCCTGCAGCTTCTAATTATGCCCTGCACAAGGCCTTAGATGTGAAGTCTGCTGCAGAAGCAGGACGGTGACGACGATGAAAGGGAGCAACATCAAAAGTGTCAGGAAGAGGGGAAGACAACGCCATATCAGTGGTGAAGCCACATGCATATTCCAATTTGCTATGTGACTGTGGTACTAATTTGGAGGCGGAAAAAAATCCGATTACACGCAGAATGGCATCCACACAGTGCCTCAGGAATATGCAAGCGGAGAGTTTCCTAACGGGGGAGTCGCGTGCTTATTGAATCTGCTCTTAACAAGCAAATAAAGTATAATTAGGGCTCATTAGGAGTGGAGGGAGGGCTGCAGTCACCCTGGCAGGATTCACAGGGAGGAAATAAGGCCACAGCACTTACATTGGGTTGGGAATGAGGAGGGAAGGGTAAGCGCTGTCCTCACTCATCCCGATCCAAGAGGATGGACTGTGTGGTTTTTGCTCTGGTGTCACAACGTTTTAAAAACACAGAAATGATCTGAAGGAGGGAGGCAAAAAAAAAAGGAAAGTTACAAAAATTCTATTAATAAAATTTAGGAGATTAATAAGTCTTAGTATTACATATAAAAATTGGCATTAAATATTTAAAAATTCTATTAATAAAATACTAGATTAATAAAGCCTAATATTAAATATAAAAAATTTATTGGGTGAAGCTCGTCAACTTTGTAGTGTGAAAACCATGGTGAGAGTCCTGCCAGTCCTTTCTTGTGACCGTGGCCATAGTTTGGAGGTGCAAGAACAGGACATTCAGAGTTGGGATGACTGACCAGGCACAGTCTGCTTGGGAATGAGCAGGAACACGGCCTGATCCATATGGGATCCTGGGAAGACCTGCCCTTTGCTCCCTGGAAAACAGCTAAAATACTCTTTGATATCATGCAGGTTGGCAACATAAGGGGAATAAGGCTGTTTCCTAACTTGGTAGTTTGGGGATCTGTGGAAATTTGTGTATCCTGATATTTTTGAACTGAGCTGGCACATCCACAGTGTTAATAGGAATTAATTTTGCCCCTGGATAGCAAAGGTGTGGTTGGACTTTCCAGACTGGGGGAGATAGACCAACACCAGGGCTTGGGTCTGGCTTCTTGCAGTACAGGAGGGATGTGGGATGCCGCAGAATTGGGCATGCTTAGGCTTAGACTGGAATAAAAGATGGGATTTAGATGTGAAAACATTTCAAATGGCAAAAATTAAATTTTGCAGAAATTATGTGGAAGAGGAGGTGTTATCTAAAATTATCCAAATCTTTCCAAGCATAGTTTCTTACTTAAATTTCTTATCCATATGGCTTTTTTTTGGATCAGTGTTCCTAATATCTTCTTCCAGTACAATGTAAACTCCCATCACTGATGATGCTTTCAGAGATTTTTTTGCCCAGAGTTAGAAAAATGAGTGCTTTTTACCTCTGCTCAGACAGTGTTTACAGCAAAGGGTAAAACTGTGTTTAAATTAGGATAAAATATTAAAATTAATATTCATTGACTTTTATGTTTCATTATCATTAGAAATTAAGTTCATTCCTGGGTAAACAGTTTATAGCAAGTTATAAATATTTTCTGTTGACCTATTAACTGGTTTAATATATTATGAAGTTATTGACAGTTGCAGTAAAATTTATAAACAGCTATTAAACCTTTTAACATACTCGATGTGTCTAAGTCTCTATAACACAGAGAAATGATTTTTTAAAGATAATCTTCTCCTGATATTAAATTCCTCCAAGATTTTAATATATTGTCAAAGTTTATGGGTCATAAAATAAACCTAGAGCTTACAAAAAAATTTACACAAGGATATTATTTAAGAAAAAGGACACGGAAGTTTTAGTGCAGTAAGAATGATGATATAAGCCACTGAAACATATAAAAGTACATACCAAATACTATGTTAAAATAACATTAAATGTCTTGTATAAATCCACAAGTCAAGGTTTCAGGGTTTTTACAGTGCCTGACTCTCTTATTGTTGTGTCTAGATAATGACACCCTCTCGGTGCAGCACTTAGAAAAGCTCATTTTTGATAGATGTAAAAGCATGAAATAACGATAGACCAAGAAATCCTAATTTGGAATTCCCTGATAATGTAAGGTTAGGGCCCATACTTCGTGGGCCTGATTCCACAATGTATTACTCCATCCTGAGCCCAATGTAAATCATTGAAAATCAATAAAAATGGGTCAGCTGGCTGGTGTAAATTGGGCTGCCGTCATTACAGGCCATGGATGGATGCCAGTTTACACCAGCTGAGAAATTGGCCAGGTGCAGTTATATCTGTGTAAAGCTGTCAGAACTCAGTGATTCATCAGCAACTGCACATTTACTGCACATTTCTCCGTTTCCTTTCCATATATATCCGTATTTAAAAGTTGGGTGGTTCGACACTGCCCTTGAAAGAAGAGTGATGTCTCCTAACCTGATCCACAGGCAATAGGAGCAGCTCGTTTCTCTCATTAGCAGGCACTGCGGGCTGGATGGAGAAGTGTCTGAGCTCCTGTGCTGCTCCTGCTGCAGGATCCTCCAGGTCCAGCTGGAGAGATGACATCCAAGCTAGGGCTGCACCAGGAGGGTGCCTTTCCCCTGTGTGTGTCTGTCACCTGTGCCTGGAAGCAGCAACGGGATAAAACTGCATCCAGAGAGCCAGAGGAGCAGCGTGGACACCTCAGGAAGTAGAACATAAAACACTGACACAGGCTGCCTAGAGAGGCGGGAGATGCTCCATCCTGGAAGTGTCCAAGGCCAGGTTGGACAGGCCTTGGAGCAACCTGGTCTAGTGGAAGGTGTCCCTGCCCATGTCAAGGGTTGGGTTTAGATGATCTTTGAGGTCCTTCCAACGCAACCCAGTCAATAATTCCACATCCTCACAGCACGTGTGCTTTGTACCTCATGTATCTACCAAGGTTAAGCTGAGGAGACCCTGCTGCCAGCCCTGGCTCTGCTGCCTGGTCTGAGGTGAGGGACAGCCCACGGCTCACCTTTCCAGCAGGCTTCTTCTCCTACCATTTTTTGAAGCTAATGAGGTTCTCCATAATTGTAGGCCCACAAATGAAGAGCTCCTGAAGATGGAGAAGAAAAGGGGGGGATCACTTCAGTGTCCACTTGCCTCTCTCAGAGGAAATATCCCAAGAAATGAGGAATAGTGGAGAAGTGTGATAGTCACAGGTAAAACCAAGAGCATGGCCATGATGAAAGAGCTCAGAGAAGACACTCTGCTTCTCTCTTGATGTCAGCTCATCCATGTACTCTGGGTGTCTCCCCTTGAGTGAGAGTGCCCCAGATCCCTCAGTGAGCAGAGCACACGCTCCAGTTTAACTGAGGTCCTGCAGGACCATCACCTACCAATAAAAGCAGCAAAACCCACAGGATATTTTTGGTGTTATGAATTCTATGCAAGCTGGGGCTTCGCCTGGTGGGCTTTCCACCCCACAGATGGGCTCCTCATGGGTCCTCTCCTGGAGGGCCAGAGCCACCCAGGTGCCAGGATCTTGGTGGGGCTGGAATCAGAGCTGGCTTGCCTTGTGCAAGCATGGATTATAACTGACGTGACTTTGTGGTTTCCTATCTCAGCTTTGAAATCTAGTAAACTCACAAAAGCTACTGTAGAGTTCAGAACAAACACAGGGGGTATGTTTAGTTATTTGTTTTTGTAGTAAAATAAAATATTTATTATACACAGACACCTACTGTGAACAGAGGGTAAGGCCACTGTGTTTTATCTCTAGGGTGTCATGTTTGACTTCCATTAGGGATGTATTATAGACCTGTGGGTTTTCATGAATTCAGAAAGTCCACTTTGAACACTGATTTCAAAGCCTACAGGGGGTGTGAGGAATGTAAGAACACTGCTTCGTAGCAAGGAACCTGTTGCATCTAACAAACACCTTGCGTTTGATAAGTCAGAGTTGAGGCAGGCTATAAAGAAGCTCTTATTTTTAATTTTTTTTCTTCCTTAGCATGATTTTAAAGGAAGATTTCCTATTGTTTGCTTTGTAACTTCAGCCCATCTGAAAGCTCAAGGTGAAGACAATGAATGAGCTCCTGAAAAATGCACCATTACATCAGCATACTTTTCCCATTTTTCCCTAATTCCCTCCCAATGAATCATACAGGAGGAGAAAACGACCTCAGCGATCAGGTGGATACCGATCCATCTCCGTAAGTGCCTCTCACATTAATGGTGCTGTCCAAAACTCTAAGTGCCACTTGTGGGTGATGTGTGGAGGGGCTGTGGGTGGAGTGTGGTGCTGGGGGAGCCAGGTCTGCCAGCCCCATGCCCCCCACATCACCCTGGGATGGATGGTGAGGGTTGGCCATGAGGAACAGCTCATGGAGCTCAGGGATGTGCTCCCCACAGCTCCTGAGCAGCCTTTGGGCTCAGCAGCTCATGGCAAGTGGGAGCATTCCCACATTCTCACAGCACAGGAGGTGATGTGGGGCCACCATCTCCATTGAGGGGTTGGAGGCAGCAATGGGAAGGTGGAGAGGCTGTCAAGGAATCTGCTGTGAAAGCATGAAACCTTCAGATGGGATTTTTCTTCTCCCTTCTGTCCCTGTTCCTGTCTGTGACTGGACAGCCAGGGAGGGATGTGTCCCCTTCTCTTCAGACCTGTGTAGCTCACCTTAAACAACGCAACACAGCTGACAACACGTGAAGTGAAAACCCCTGAAGGACAGACATCCGTGCCTCGCTCTGCACGTGGAGCCACCCAAGGCATTTGTGTTTTGTCACAGCCACCAAATTAAAAAAACCCCAAAAATGCTGAGGCTTTGTGAAATAAATGCAGGAATCAAAATCAAAGCTCTTTTGATTTAGCTCCTCCAGAAGAGGAGTATTGGTAAGTTTTGAACATTCATTCATTCCCTCGTTCTTCACTGTGTTTACTGCTGGCTGCGGAGGGAATGCACATGGATTTGTTTCCATAATGATTTCATGGAGAGGTCAAACCCCACTGAATCCAGATAAGTGCAGGAGCCAGCAGGGTCCTTCCAAGCATCGAAAAAGACTTGGCACTGCTGACTTTTTCACTGTGGGAAGGTCAGTGCAAGACATCACAGTGCCTATTAGGCTGAGCAAAACTGGGGCTGGAAAATGTGTGGTAAGAGAAAGTAAGTCTAGAAATACTCTTGCTAAGGCTAAATCCTGCTACTAACAAGACTGTTCCTAATTATACCTTCAGTTCTGCTCTACTGATGCTATTTTGACACAGGATAACATGTTCATAAGACCTTAATTCTCATTTTTCAGTCGATAAGAGTGTTTACGGGCTAAGTCTTGCCCAGCACCATGTTAAAAATACCTTTAAAGCCAGACAGTTGGGATAGAACAGCAACAGCTGTTTGGTACAGTAACCAATGGACAAAATTATTTACTTGGATCCAAATAAAATTTCAATGGGAATGAGAAAGCAGTTGAGCTAGGCAGCCTGGAAGTATTGCCTTTGTCTTGTTTTGTTCTGTTGTGCTTTTCCTGGGGATTTTACATCAAGGATGCTGCCATTGCACTCAGTAGTAAAATTCCTGTTGGCACTGTGGAAGCCAAAGTTTCACCTCATTCCGGCAAACTGCATCACACAGAGTTTTTGGTAGGGTGAGCTCACCCTTGGAAAACACTCTGGGTCCTGCTGCTCATAACTGGGATTTTCACCCTCCATCCAAGGTTGTTCAGGGAGCACAGGGCTCTTCCCAGGTCCCCCCCGCAGCACTAATGCCTGGTGAGGGAGGTGAGCAGCAATAGTCATGGACAGTAAGTCCCGACTTGGTTCTGTGCTTCCCGTTCCACTTGAATTCAACCATTAAATCTGAACTTCCAGTTCAAATTAAATATGTCATGACCAATGTCAGATATATGGACAACTTCAGAGTGGAATAACCCAAGGCAATCTGCTCTGATCGTATCATGCCTTAAGTCTCGGACTAAATCCAGGGGGAATTTAATAAAATAGCTCAGTCAAGCATTGATCTTTCCTGATGGTTTTTTTCTTCCTTTCTAATGGTCTTCTTACACACATTGCCCTCACTTCCCTCTTGGAAAACAACACAGTATCATAGAGGAATAATCCAAAGTATTTCAGCACTGCAGCTATTGTACCTTTGCTATTGACCTCCTTTCCAATCTCTCATTTGATGACAGTGGTGTAGGATGACAGAATTAAATGATTTTGTTTCTCTCCCTCTCTGCCCATGTTACATTTGGTACATAAAGTGAATGAAGTATTGTAAAATGGGATGATAGTACTGCAGGAAAAGCTGTGTGGTGTTGCACTGTTCTCCAGAGCTATTGTAAGCAGAGCCTGAACATCCTTTTAGAGGATATGGTACAGCTCTGTTTGTCCATCCCTGGCACTGTGGTGGAAAACCAAGCCCAGCACATCCTGAAAATCCAAGTGGCTGAGGTGTCCCGCTGGAGATGAAGGACTGGTGGTGCATCACAGGTTTGCAAGCAGGGGACAAGGGAGCAGCCTTGGGATGCAAGTCCTGTGGATGCTCAGAGAATGGGACATTAGCATGTAATGGACTCCTAAAAATACTATGATTTATGCCCCTTTTAGGATATAACACTATATTTAGGTGGATGATATAAGTGCACGTAGTTCATAAGTTCATGTAGTGATAGGACAAGGGGAATGGCCTTGAGCTGAAGGAGGGGGGGTTTTGTTCAGAGATTAGGAAGAAATTTTCTCTGTGAGGGTGGGCAGGCCCTGGCACAGGGTGCCCAGAGCAGCTGGGGCTGCCCCTGGATCCCTGGCAGTGTCCAAGGCCAGGCTGGACATTGGGGCTTGGAGCAGCCTGGGACAGTGGAAGGTGTCCCTGCCCATGGCAGGAGGTGGGATGGGATGAGATGGTCGTTATTCATTCCATGATTCTATATCATAGTATCTGGTAGAATATGATTTATACCAGTCTTACAAAATATTCATATTAATTCTACTCATCAACTTCTAATATTTAATACAGAATCTGATAATCAACATTATTAGATGGAGCAAAAATTGCAGTTAAGTCTAGTGTGAAAATTCCTGGGGAGTGTTGTCATTGCTGCTGTAGTGCATGAGCTGCTCTCCTTCCTCACTTCTCTCCCCATTATTTTGCTTTGAAAAAAGTTTTAGTGCAATGCTAAAGGAGAGCATCACAGTGTTGTTACCTCTGGCCTACTCAGGTGTTCCCAGGGAGAAGCAGAAGGACAGAGCTGGGGTTGAGACCAGGGGACAGTTTGCTGACAGTGAAGGTCTTTACCGGAAACCCACTGCAGAAACAGTGGCAAAAACCTGTCCCAGTGCATTGATGGCAGAGCTTAACATTCCCATAACATCCAGAAAAGAGAGCGCTGCACTGTATGACTTTGCTTTAAAAATGAGTCCTTGGGTAAGATCCCTGTCCGATTTGAAACCCTTCCAGGATTTGGAAGAGTTTCAAATAAAATTAAAAGAAAAACAAAGCTCAGGCTCCTGAGACTGCTCCACTACATACTGATGAGTGAGTGTGAGGGTATGTTTTGTCTCTAAAGAAAATAGCAGAGCCTATAGCAGTCAAGATAGTTAATAAGCATGAACATAATTTTGAATCGCCCTAGCTCTGGTTTGCCATGACCTCTGCAACTCAGCTCTGAATAAAAAGGTAAAAAAATATTCCCTTAATGCCAGATACACACCAGAAAAGATACTTAAACTCAGCAGATTTGAAAATCACAGGCATGTCTTGTTTGTCATGATGATGCCGATTGACTTTTTCATTTTATTTTATTCATTATAAAATAGAACTTTTTTTCAGGAATCTAGGAAAATACTCATTCTCTCCCAAAAGATGCAATGCATGCACTCATCAGGAAACACGGGCAGACATAATATAAGAAGTCTTCTATTCAGTGTTTGAAAGCTTTGCCTTGTTTCATTTCCCTCTAAATTTTATCTCTTGCACTTGTCTTCCCTTGCTGGGAAGTGGTTAATGCACAATCTGATTTTGTATTTTCACAAAGACAAAATGTTCCTGCTCTCTCTCAGAGCTCTCCTCACCACCTGATCAGGCTGCACAGGCTTCCCTTTGTCCTGCCCATGCCATCTGGGGAGTTCAGAGGAGTTAGGAAGAGGAAGGGAAGGATCATTTTGGAGTATGGATGGTTTGTGTCCCCCTGGCCATGCCCTGTTCCACCTCAGCCGCCATCCTACTCACCCATGTGTTTTCTTTCCTGCTCACTCATCCTACTGAGGGGGCTGTGGACTCCAAACAGCCCAGCAGAGACACCTCTTCTGCCTGTACTGACCCATTCTGTCTGTCACTCTGCTTTATTTGCACAACAGTAGATTAATTTAAAATTTCAAACCCTGAAGTTTAATTGAAGTTAGGCATTTTACTGTCTCTTCTCTCCAAATACTGACCTTAAATCTTAGAATCACAGAATTATTTTGGTTGGAAAAACCTGTAAGGTCACTGAGTCCAACTCTTCCCCAGCACTGCCAAAGCCACCACTGCCCCATGTCCCCAAGTGCCACATCTACATGGCTTTTAAGCCCCTCCGGGGATGGGGACTCCACTCTGGGAAGCTGTGCCAGGGCTGGACAACCCTTCCCATGAAAGAAATTTTCCCCAAATCCAATCTAAAACCTCTCCTGCTGTAACTTGAGACCATTTCCTCTTATCCTATTGCTCCTCAGGTCCACCTCCAAAACATGTGGGATGATCTGCCAGGGACCTGTCAACCAACACATGCTGTGGATCAGAGCTCTCTGTGGTCCACAGGCTCCTGGATGAGGTTCCATCAGTCCCTGTTCCAACAAAGTCCCTCCCAAGCAGCCAAGGCCAATTGCACCACGGAGGAATGGAGACACCCACGCTCCTTGTGTTAACTCTGAACCTTCTCAGCAAAATGGGGAATATTATGGCAGCGGTTCATTGTGCACCCACATGCACATGTGAGCGTGACAGTGAAATGTTTCACCCTTATTGTGTGTGTGTGAAATGCTGGGGGAGTTTGAAAACCCTCCAGAAGGATCGGTTCAACCAAGAGCCCTTTCTGTGCTTGCACGTGTCCTGCACTGGTAATAGCAGCAGAGCCAGGGTGTTTAGCAGCTACTTCAGAAGGACTGAGAATTACCTATAGAGAAATGGGAGGAACTTTCTGCTTTCTGTGTTAAAAAGCACCATAAACTCTCAAAGACATCAGTTTGTGTTAGTCGGGGATGTGGTTCAGCTGCAGGTGAACCAAGAGAAGGAAAGGACAGACATTGTCTAACACGTTGAGAAAAGGGTCCTGTTGCTGAGGACAGCAGTAAAAGGAGCAAAAACACACAAGTGTCGAGGAGATTTTTGTCCTTTTTGAGTGCCTGGACTTAATGGATTTTTCTGGCTGAGCTGTGTAGAACAAAAACCAGTACAGCACTTCCCGTCTCTGCTCCCCGCACTTCTCAGGGGCTGCTCGTGTCGTAAATCATTCACAACTTCACTGAGGTGATTCTTACACAGTCAATCTATGTCTTTAACACAAAATCAAGGAGGGGGGGAGAAATTAAAACATGCCTATCCCATTTTCCTGAGCCAGCATTTCTATCTCAGTAAGCATATTGTGGTGTCCAAGCCCATGTGAGAGCCAGTCAGAAATGCCAGCAGTATGTTTAATTTCAGTGCACGTGCCAGAAAGTCCAAGGTTTCTTGTTGCATCCCCAATATCCCACTTGGTTGAGGTTTTGTCCACCAGCTTCCTTCCTCTTCCTTTCTGTTTTGTTTCATCCTTGTTCATCTTCTCCTGCCCTGTGCTTGGATGGTGGCTCTGGGCTGCTCTCCCAGCTTCCCATGGGCACTTCAAAAGCCTTTCCATAGGTAAATTGGTCTTCAAAGCAGCACTTGCTAAGGCATTTTTGCTGCTCTTACTCCCCTGCAGCATGGCAAAAACGTGCACAATGCTGTGTTTGCTCCAGGTCCTCCTCAAAATTCCCTGGTGAGCTGTGCTGGGTGTACTGGGAGCAGTGGTTCTCTCGCAGCAAATAGTTTCTTGCCTTCCAAAGATGCCTCTGGTTATTTTGTTCACATGTATTTTTATATGTACATAAACACACACACACACACACATTTGCATTGTTTAAAATTCTCCCTCCTTTCCAAATCTTGTTTTCATCAAATCACAGAACAATTAAGGTTGTAAGAGTTTGATTGGAAACCACCTTGTCAACTAGATCAGAGCCCTGTGTCACATCCAGTTGCTCCTTAAACACCTCCAGGGATGGGGACTCCACCACCTCTGCCCTGGGCAGCTCCTGCCAAGGCCTGAGCACTCTTTCCATGGGGAAATTCCTGCTGCTGTCCACCCTGAGCCTGCCCTGGCCCAGCCTGAGGCCGTTCCCTCTCCTCCTGTCCCTGTTCCCTGCCAGCAGAGCCCGACCCCCCCGGCTGCCCCCTCCTGTCAGGGACTTGTGCAGAGCCACAAGGTCCCCCCTGAGCCTCCTTTGCTCCAGGCTGAGCCCCCCAGTAACTCAGTCACTCATGTTTCTTCCTCCAACAAAGAGCTAAAAAATCCACTAAATTTAGGACCTTTTGTGCCTCATTTCACATGTGCCATCAGCTGAATGCAGCTGAAACAAGTCCTAACATTGACTTCCACAATCTTGGATCAAGTGCACTGCCAGTGCTCCCTGTGATTAGATGGAACACTGGATGATGGGGTGTCCTGTTGGCAAACTGCTTTTCAAATATCATTTAAGCAGATTTCAATAGATGTTATTCAGTCTGAAGTGTAAAAGTACCATATGTACCAGCAGTAGTGAATTATTTGAGTAAATAGATTAAGAATGGCAAGTGGGACATATGTTAATGAGAAATGAAGGAGAAGGGTTTTTTCTTTTTGGAAAATCTTCCAAAAAAGAGCTGAGCAAGAGCTTGCCAGGTTTGGCATTTCAAGACAAAGCTGATTTGAGCTGAGTTCAGAAAAAGGTCTCAGTGTCAAATGTTTTCAACCTTTTTGCATTAAATGAACTGAAATTCAGCCAAACCAGATTCCTCAGATTTGGGAAAAAAAGATTCCCTCCCAAGCCCAGGAGAAGCAGGCCAAGTTTCATCCTGACAGGAACGTTTTTGCCAAAGCTATAAAAGCTGAAGTGAAAGTAATGATGCTTTATCTGGCATTTATAAGGCACTTTCATCCCAAAAGTTCCTAAAGCACATTACATGTAGCAGGCTGGATTCCCCAGTCCTGAGTCAGACATTGTTCATGCACATTCTCATTAAAATATAGGGAATTTGAGGGGGCAGGCCTGAAGACCCCATGCAGGAGCACACGTGGATCCCTTTCCCTGTCCCCTGGTGGGAATTCAGTGGCCTAGAGTGGGACCTTGGCTTTGCTGGAGATTCAGACAAGCAAAACCCAGCTGGAGAGAGGTGCTGCCCATCAGCAAACCAGTTGTGGTCCAAAACTGGATTGAGTGGCTCAGCTGCACTTTTTCTGTCACAGGGCCATGGATTTTTACCTGAACTCAATGCTTTAAACTTTCACTCCTCCGTGACTTTGTTCCAAGATTTCTCTTGGCTTTAAAATAATTCTGTTTTCCACATCACTGCCTCCCTTAATTCTATGTATATATATATATTCCCATAGATGGCACTGGAATTTCATGTTTTCTTCGTTTTGTTTTTGCCCAGATTTTCTCTGTTTGGGGCAGGCAGGTTTATTTTACCTATATTTAATTGTTAGGTTTTTACTCTTCATTGTTTTCAGGTTTTTTTTTTTTTTCTCCCTCTTGGTAATCTTGCAGAGTTCTCAGTACAAAAATGAAAAAAAAAAAAGATTAAGAAGTGGTTTTTTCCTCCTCTTTTCTCCTGGATTTGCTTATAATTTGCATATTTGACTCAATAAACAATTTTTGCCAGATTCTATGAGTAGAAGAAAGGAACATTTTAAAGGTGACTGTGAATCCTCAACTGCTGTGGAAACTGGGTGGGAGATGGGCACAGCATCCGTGGTGCATGATCTTATCCCTGTCCTCCTGCTTTGGGTTCACTCCTTACTGTTGACTAAGGGTAGAACAGGGCAAACTGATTCCCTGTATCCCCATTAAACTGAGAATATCCACTTAAGTAATAAGATTTTAATTACCCAAGTCAGAATTTCATATTAAACTCTAATCTGATACATTACCAGTCTAAATTAATGTCAAAAGGTGTCCGTATAGAGACTTGCATTCATTTAATGGTGGTTAGTTTGGGGCCTAAACAAATTATTTGCAAAGAACTCTCCAGCCCGCTGTAGAAATGGCATTTCCAATGCTAATGGACTTTTGATTTCCAATTAGTCCTCGCCTCACTTTGATCAGGAGCCGATTTACTGCGAGCGTTGGAACAAAATGGTGTTGGGAAGACGTATCCTTGGATCACTTTTGCAGTGTGCTGACAGGAATGTGTGTGTAAAGAGTCATTTAATAGCCTCGTAACTGGGGTGGGACACAGGGACCAGATGCTTGGCTTTGTGCCTTCCTTCTGGCCTCGAGAAAACTCTTGAAGAAGAACAAAATGAGCTTTTTGTCCAACCCCAAATGCGCAAACACTCCAACACTCTTCTCTTCTTGGAGCTGTTGTCTTCAAAATTCCACCCTAGGAATTCTTAGGATTAAAACACTGATTCACACAGAATCACAGAGTATCCTGAGCTGGAAGGGACCCACAAGGATTGAGTCCAGCCCCTGGCCCTGCCCAGACCCCCCAACAACCCCACCCTGGGCATCCCTTGCAGTGCTGTCCCAACGCTCCTGGAGCTCTGGCAGCCTCGGGGCCGTGCCCATTCCCTGGGGAGCCTGGGCAGTGCCCAGCACCCTCTGGGGGAAGAGCCTTTCCCTGATTTCCAACCTAAACCCCCCCTGGCACAGCTCCCTGGGTCCCTGGGTCCTGTCCCTGTCACAAAGAGCAGAGGTCAGAGCTGCCTCTGCTTCCCCTCGTGAGGCAGTTTCCCCTCATTTTTTATTTTTATTAATTGCTCCTTCTTTGTCTTTGTTGGACTCCTCAGCCATTCTACAGAAGCCAAATCCAGCACTTTAAATGGTATTTTATTAACTAAAATGAACCTTTCCCCAGTTTTAAACCCCAGAAGCCTCTTAACACCTTGTAACCACAGGTCCACACAGAATTAACTACAAAATCCCCAGAAAGGGTTAATCCTTGCTGGTAGTTTGGCCATATTAGAACAATTACAGTGATTCATTGTCTATGTCTAATGGCATAATCTGATTGTAAAGACAGCAGAGTGGGCGTTGGAAAATATACAGCAGCCCACTCTAGTCAGTGTGAGGCATAACAGGAAATGATTGTGGGTGTTAACCATGTCACAAATGCTTGGATTAAATGCTGACTCCACACCAAAAAGCCAAATAAAGATACGGGAAAGGGCCTGTATATGTTTCAATAACAATCAGGAAAGTATCTAATGTTGGGTTTAGCAACAGAAAGGAAAAGTTGGAGTGAAAAACCAAGCACAGGTGATTCCACTTAAAGCTGTATTTACTATCTTCCTAATGTGTGAGCCAATGAGGAAAACTGCTCGGAATAACTCCGGTCAGAAAGAAGGTATTTTATATTGAAATAAATAGGAAATATAACTCCTGATTATGATATTGTCATTAAGGTACTTATTTTCAATTAAGAATTTTTATTAGCTCTCATCAAGTTGAGTAATGAAAGTGCTGTAAAATATACTTCCTTTCCCACCCAGTCTGCTCCCTCCTGGCCCTTCAGGAAAGGATGGAAGAAGGGAAGGGAAGGGAAGGGAAGGGAAGGGAAGGGAAGGGAAGGGAAGGGAAGGGAAGGGAAGGGAAGGGAAGGGAAGGGAAGGGAAGGGAAGGGAAGGGAAGGGAAGGGAAGGGAAGGGAAGGGAAGGGAAGGAAAAAGAAAGGAAAGGAAAGGAAAAAGAAAGGAAAGGAAAGGGATAAAAAAGACCAGGAGAAGAGAGAGAATGATGAAAAAAATAACAATTTCTCAGTGTTCTGAGCCTGTTTCCCTTCCACCCCATCCACTGGTCAGGTTTCAGCCCTGGCCTGTGGTGCCAGCTCCTGGGCAAGCCCCTGATGGGCACTTTGTTCCTTCTGCTTCCCTTTTCCCAGGGGGAGGGCTGGCCCCTGGGCCCACATTTTGCTGATGTCCCCATGGCCAGGCTGCCTCCCAAACTCTCTCCAGGGGCAGCCATCCCACTCCCCAAGGAGAAAAGGGTCTGGGTTTGGATTGACCATTCCAATAATTTATTAAAATGGGCACATTCATTAACTTTTTAAATAATTTTTTTAATAGTTCTGGCCTCTTGGAGGAGCTAATGCAAAGCAAACACTTTTTTTTTGTTTATTTGTTTTTTAGGTAAAGGCTTTAAAATCACAATAAAGCCATTTCAATTGTAAATGTATTTGCAGCTGCATTTTATCAAATAATCTTACCCAAAATTCTGGTTTATGAAGTTACGATGATTTAAATTGTTCTTCCTCTCTCTTTCTCTCTCTCACCTTTTTCACACAAATTCTCTGGAGGATCTAAAAATAAGCCTCAAGCTATACAAGTCAGTGCTCCAGGTTTATCCCAGAGACTAAGCAGTATTTCACCAAATACCTTTATTATTTTCTGGGGTCCCTCTGCATTGTGTGAAACCTCCAAGGTTATTTGAGATCAGACGTGGAAGGAAAGTGGACACATTTGAAGCATGAGTTGGGAGGAGGAGTTTTTCAGAAGCTGTGTTGGATAAATTAAAAATGTGAATTTATCTTTTCCTGGTGCTTGGCTCACGCTTTCAGAGTCTTTTGTTTACTCCTTATTAATCTAAAAAATATCTGCAATCAGCTGGTAAAAGTGAAGGTAACCAGAGATACGTGAAATTCTGTGTCTTGCCTCTTGAAAAAACATCTTTAGCATCAAATCCATGAGCTTTGATATCTCATAGGTGAGGGTTGATTCTGTAGCATTAAATTTAATGGAAGGGAAATCACTTATTTCAGCTGGGGGAGAGTTGAGACCATGAAGAGTAGGCTTGGTTTAACCACTACTTTGTAAGATAACAGCATTTTTAGATGATTTTATTTTCCCTGATGAAATTTGAATATCTACTCCTTGGGTAAATGTTTAGATAGTGCAATGTAAATGGTTTGTAGTGCTGAGGTAAGGAGAGGGAGATCGAGAGGTGATGGAGGCCCAAATGTTCTTTGCAGAGCTCTGTATCCTTAAAATGGTATTTCCCCACTGTCCAAATACACATTCCTCTGCAGGTTGACTTCATTCCTTACAAACACAGAATCCTGGAATGCTTTGGGTTGGAAGGGACCTGAAAGATCATCCATTTCCAAATCCCTGCCATGGGACACCTTCCACTGTCCCAGGCTGCTCCAGCCTGGCCTTGGGCACTGCCAGGGATCCAGGGGCAGCCCCAGCTGCTCTGGGCACCCTGTGCCAGGGCCTGCCCACCCTCCCAGGGAACAATTCCTGCCCAATGTCCCATCTAACCCGACATTCTTTTGCTTTAAAACCATTCCCCCTTGTCCTGTCACTAAACCAGGAATATCCACGTGCAAAACAGAGCAGGGCTGAGGATGTCGAGGTAAGACCCAGCATCAGCTCACAGAGGCACAAACCCAGAGCCTGCCCAGCTTCTGAAACCACGACTGCAGTTTTCCAGGGTGATTTGTGGCCGTGGGATGGTCCCCAGGAGGAGTGTGGGGACACAGGGCACGGGTGCTGTCCTGTCCCCACCCCCAGGACTCAAAGCAGCCCCTCAAACACTTCCTTGAAGAACTAAAACTCTTTTATTGCAGGAAGAATAAAGCAGGATTTCACAGTCACTTGTCTTTGCAGTAACCAGGTTCTCACTTCCCCCAGCACTCCCTGGGGGCCACGGCTACTTCAGGTGCACTCCTCTGTTTATGGCCCTGCAGCAGGATCAGTTTTCCCTAAATCCCCTAATTCCGGCTGCTGGGGTGGGTTTGCCCAGAGAAGGGTGACTGAGGATGGCCCTGTGATTAGGTTAATTAGCTCCTTTGTGTTTTCCCCCTCTTTATGCCTCCTGTTGAAGCCCCAGGAGCAGGTTGGACATGTAGGGCTGGTGTCCATCCCTGCTGAAAGGGGTTTCTTCCTTGCTCTGCTTCCTATTCCCAAACAAGGGATGACACCGGTGGTACCTGCTGCCTTTGTGTGCTTTGGTTCCTAAAATTCTCTTTGGAATCATGGACTAGAGCACAAGTCTGATGAGGAGAGGCTGAGGGAGCTGGAAAGGGGCTCAGGCTGGAGCAAAGGAGGCTCAGGGGGGACCTTGTGGCTCTGCACAAGTCCCTGACAGGAGGGGGCAGCCGGGGGGGTCGGGCTCTGCTGGCAGGGAACAGGGCCAGGAGGAGAGGGAACGGCCTCAGGCTGGGCCAGGGCAGGCTCAGGGTGGATATTGGGGAAATTTTCTTGACTGAAAAAGGTTTGTCCAGCCCTGGCACAGCTGCCCAGGGCAGGAGTGGAGTCCCCATCCCTGGAGGGATTTAAAAGCCATGTGGATGTGGCACCTGGGGACGTGGGCAGTGGTGGCATTTGTGGGGAACAGTTGAATTTGATGATCTGAGAAGGTCTCTTCCAACCTAAACAATTCATCCTGGGGCTCTGAAGCAGAATTCAGGTTTATTGCCAGCACTGAACCTGTGGCCTCAGTCGACCATAGCTCTGCCATGAGGAATAATTCTCTCTCTCATACCTGTGAATCACCTGAGGAAAAAAAATCACAGAAACTGCCTTCACAACTCCCAGAAACATTTTAACATTGAAAACCAGTCGTGCAAATTTTGCTTGTCCTGCATGGCTCTGTTTATAACACTGTAAGATACTTTCACTTTCTTAAATCCTCCAAATTCCAGCAAGTAGCACTAAAAATGGGGCGTGCATGAGGTCCACCCCTTAATTGTTGCTCACACAATGGAATGAGGCTGTGTTTTGTAAATGAGCGTGCACAGCCCTTACGTGATTTACTTTATACCTACAGTAAATTTTCCTGCAGGGGGTTTTATGGTGCCTGGTTGAATCGTGAATGTTCAGTCAAACCTTCCTCCAGCCGAGGCAAATAGAAGCCAGATCTGCAGAGAGAAAGTAACAAGGAGTTTTTGTTGATCTGTATTCCTGCCAGGAGTAAGAGAACAGTAATTCTACCCTAATGAAAATTAAATTTACTACCTTTTGTTTGTAGCTGTATCTTAAAAAACCCCAAACGCGCACACCCTTGTTAATCACCACGAACAGCTCTCTTCAACCAGCAGAATGACAAAAGAGCACTAAAATGCTCTGGCTGGATTCCAGGTGTTTGGTTTTTTTTTTTCCTGGACTTTCCAAAGAAAATTCACACAACATGCTTTTTCCCCATGTTTTTCCATGATTCATAAACCCACTTTTATCCAGTCCATGAAAGGACCTCTCTCCATTATGTAGACCAGAGCTGACACATTTATGTGCAAAATTGCTGGAGCATTTACACCACTATTCATCAAGGCAGTGCCTGTGCTCCAGGAATATTCCAATCACCTGGTACAATCAGTTTCACACACGTGCACGAATTCTTGGAAGACGGTGTTGTTGTAACACGTAACAAAACATAACAACCACCATGCTACAGGCTCAGGGAGCCAGAAAGCTGCCTTTGCTTTCTTAGTCGTGCACAGGAATTCAAATGAACCCATGGCATTTTATTATTGATGTAATATTGAATAATAAGGGATCTGTGGAAAACGGAGAGTATCAATTGGTTCAGGAAATTGCTAATAAATACACTTTTTATTCCCAAAATGACCAGCTGAAATCCAGCCTGTGCTGCTGGAAGTTGCACTTAGCTGACTGGTTGTATGTGGCCTGTGAAAGAGGAATATTCATTTTTCTCTCTTTGGTATCAAATATTTAATCACCATCCCCTCTTGGAAGTTGCCTAGAGAAGTGTCCAAGGCCAGGGTGGACAGGGCTTGGAACATCCTGGGGTAATGAGAGGTGTCCCTGCCCATCACAGGAACTGGATGAGGTTTAAGGTCCCTTCCCACCCAAACCATCCTGGGATTCTGTGATTCCATGGCAAGGAGCTGCACATCCAGCTCATCAGGTGATTGTAAAGAAAAGGATTTATTCTGCAGCCGTGGGGTGGTCAGCACCTCACTGGCAGGTGATACCATACCCCAGGGGATATATCTTGCCCATCCTCAGATAGGATGGATTTGGATTTTCTAAATGTAGGAGAGGCAGGTATTTAACTTTCAAAATCACTGTGGCTGCCAAGTGAGAAAAGCATTTATTTCCATGAGGATTTTCTCTGAGTGTACTTGCTAAGATTTTAAAAAATTGCCTAAATAAGTATTTACATGATACTGTAACCCAGAATGGTTTCAAAGGAGCCTTTATGATCTGTCAGGTCAATAATCTGCATTTTTAAAAGTCCCTGAATACATATTTGCATGATCTGTATTTCAAAAGCTCTAGTAAATATGTATTTGCACAATAGACCATAACAATCTCTTTTAAGCCATCGTGGTCTATATATAGCGTTAATCCTCATATATTCCAAAGGAGTTTTATTTTCCAAAATAGCTTTTATTAATAAGATGTTCAGATGCTGCCGTTCTGAGGGCGATAGAAGGATGTAATCAAAAGGGATGAGGGTGGCTTTTCATGCAATTAAAAACTGATTTAAAAGTTAGGCCAGCAGTGGAAGGAAGCACTTGGGTCTAGCCTCCCTTGCAGCTCCCAGACTTCTCCCAGAAATCTCCTTTTTTGTGAAAGGGAGAAATAGGGCAGACAGGCTTTGAGTCAGGGCTTTGAGATGGATCAGCAGAGCAACAAATTTATGAACCCAAATGATTTTGCACCAGGGTCTGCTTTGAGAAATGTGCTGCTGTCTCCATGTTTCCCTGGAAAGAAAGACTGGAATCACCCTTTTCCAGAGGCATGGCTGGGTGTGAGATGCTCATATCTGATGGTGTTCTCTGGCTGGCAATGCCCAAAGCCAGGCTGGACACTGGGGCTTGGAGCAGCCTGGGGCAGTGGGAGGTGTCCCTGCCATGGCAGGGGTGGCACTGGATGGGCTTTAAGGTCCCTTCCCACCCAAACCACTCCATGACTCTGGATATGCTCAGGTCCATGTCATGGTCAGGTGCAGGTTTCCTCCATTTCTTCTGGGGATTGGACTGGAGGATCTCCAGAGGTCCCTTCCAACCTTAACTATTCCTGATTCTGGCCAAACATAAATTACCAAATTCATAATTTTTAGTCACAGCTGAAAATGGGCATCAAAGCTGAAGATGGGAGTTGAGCTTTTTAGGAGAAACTCACATCTATTAAAATTAGGAGTTCTTCATTCCAGCCAGCTTTGCTTTTCATGCATGTGAGCCTCTTAAAGACTGGGTTGGTTTGGCTTCTTTTTAAGAAAACATTTGGATAATTTTTGAAATTTTGGGTCTTGCCCTGGCTTCAAATCCTTACAGAGATTTTTCTGTCACTGTGATAAGACTCAGTTTTCACTTTCAATGCATTGAATATGATAATTTATGTATAAGTATGTTATCAGACACGGAGCAGAGGTGAACGTTGTTTTATCACTGCTAAGAGTATTATTGTGAAATTATCAATATCCTGATTGTAACAGCACCTGTCTTTAAATACCCAGTCCTGAACTAACTCTTCCTTCTGGTACAATCAGAAATTATTAGATATATACAATCAGAGGAGGTTTGATGACTTCAGTTGTCTTTGCTGTGAACAGTTATTCCATTTCTCCAGCTACTTGAATTATTGGTGCATTTTTCATATTTCTCACGTGGAATTAACTTATCTAGGTGGCACAGCTTCAGTTTGAGTGCTTCACTCCCAGCAGTTACAACTTTTGGTTGTGGGAGGGCAAAACCTAAACAAATAAACCTAAATAAATAGACCTAAATAAATAAACCTAAATAAATAAACCTAAATAAAGAGACCTAAATAAATCCCCTGTCCCCAGACTTTGGCCACTCTGCCTCCACCTCGGCCGAGGTCTTCCTGCTCCTCCTCCTCCTCTCTGGGCATCTGGTGCAGGTAAGGGAAGGAGCCTGCACATATTGTTTCTGTTTGCAAAGGAAATACACCCTGCACTTTCTCTGCACATAAATTCAGCCAAAGTGGTATGGCATTAATCAGGTGCAGAATCTGGAAAAATCATACCAAGACTTTGTGTCTTATATTAAAAACAGCAACTTAGGTCTGGCTAGTTTGTTTATTGAAAATGTTTTATTAACACTGTACCTCGCAGAAAGTGAAGAATACGACAAAATGGGATTATTTCTCCATCCACCCCCAGCTCAGATTTTCTGCATAAACTATTTGGAGCATGAGCTGTAAGAATAAACAGATTGGTGCTGGATCCTACATGGAGTGTAAGTCCCACAGATCCTGGGGAGTGGCAAAACAGTCCTGGGTATTTCCAGACTTAGAAGGGTTCCTCACATAAATCTGAGTCAAAGATTAAACTCAAGCTTCCCAAAGCTCACCTGGCTTTCTCTGCAGGGCTATGAAACAGCAGCTTGGCTTCTCTGTGTTTGGATTTGGATCACACAGAGTAGCAGGAGAAAATCCCACCTAGTCCAGCATCATCCCAGCCCCGAGCAGAGCAGACGTAAGAGCCCCAAACACACACTCCTACAGCATCCCTCATTTTCCCTGCACTGATAATTGCCCATTAACATAATGCAAACTGAAACCCCTCTCCTAATGCCAGAGCCCCGGCACACAAAGCTTTCCTTGCTCCATTAAAAAGACAATTTTGCCCGTGCAGTAATGGAAAACGTCAGGTTCAAAGAGGAAAGTGGATGCCTCTAAGTATTTCATATTTTACAGGAATATGTCTTAAGTGAAATACTGCCTGACAGATAAATTACTCCGGCTTTGCATACGGGCCTGGCTGATTTAGTGCTACCAGCACTGCAGATGGTTGGCGACAACTTTGTAGGTGCTTAAACATCTTAGTACACGAGTGCAATTCTTGCACTAATGCAAACCACTTGTGGAATGACCCCTCCTATGTAATGTTTTCCATTGAGAGAACTGATTTGGACTTCCAGAGGAAAAAAAAATGTAATATACAAATTACTCCAGGTAACCCAGAGCCTTTAAAAAGAAAAGAAATGCAATTATATCTGCTCTCAGCAACCACAGTTTAATGAAAACAGAAGTCTGAAATGGTCTTTCTAAGTTTCAGAACTTGCATCAGGTCCCTACTTATTAGCTGAGTGGTTGTACCAGCAATTTGTTTTTGTAATTATGTTCTTTGTGGTCTATACAGTTTTCAAATAGTGATGCTAAAAGGACAGCTGGAAATACTGCGAGTTGCTTACCTAATCCCCAGTGAGAATAAAAATAGATAACAGTAAATGAGACTGTGTGGAGGGAGCTAAATTAACAGGCAAAGCTGAGGGTTTTTTTAAAGACACAGTATACTTCAATGTGTGCGTTAGAAGATGGAGATGAAATGTATTAAATATCAGTAGGAATACTCGGCCCTTTGATGACTTGAATGAGGAGCAGAGCTCATTCCCTGACTTGAAACACCCCGGTCTTGTACAAAGCAAATAATGAGCTTGACCACAAAATGCTGATATTTCCCACGGAAAAGGGAACACCGAGGCAAAATGGTTGGTAATGGAGCAACGCTGGTTCTCCTTCCTAAGCCCGTGTTTATGCTCCAAAGAAGCTCCCAGATTCCTGTTTAACCGGGAATTTGAATAGGCTTCAAAGGCGGTCACTGCTGCGGTAGCGGCGCTTTCTGGGCACCGGGGAGCTGTGCTCACATCCTGGCTGGAGATGGGGAGGCTGCGTCTCTCGGGAGACCTGCAAATACCCCTTTTTAAAGAAACACAGCCAACTTCAGAGAACCTGGAAGTACATCAGCTCCAGCTTGAGGCTCGCACAGCCACACCACCAGGCGTTGCTGGGATATCCTTCCTTTGGTTTTCTGAGCACAACCTCCCTCGTTTCACTTCCATTTGTCAGGATGGCGTTGGCACTTGCCGTCAGTATTTAAATCTCTTCAAAGCTTCATTGTTGAAGGACAGAGGCCACCTGTAGCTGCACGCTGTGGATGCACCTTCCCTCCACGAATCAAGGGCCACCAAGGCTTTGAAATTTGAGATGAACAAGGATTTTTACCTGCATTTGCGTAGCTAACAAGCGAGCCAGGCTACTGGCGGGTATCAATCAGCATTTCATTATGCCATTTTTCATTAGCCGAGGATGTGACCTGCACTATTCCCTCCTGCAAAGCAACAGCTCGGAGCTGTCATTTCCTTGAAGCTATAAAGGTAAAGGCCTGATGGAGCAGGGAGCTGACATTTGCTCGGGGAAGCTCGCAGGAGCAGTGGGCAGCTCCCAGCCCCACACCTGCCGTGGAAATCCAACCCTCAGCACTCAAGAGTTTCTCTTCCTGACATCCCCTTTCTTCTTGCAGATTCCTCCCAGGTCTGGGAGGGAAGGGCTGGGCTGCACGAAATCCAAATGTGCAGAGCAGAGCCAAGAGGAAATTGGTGTTTCACCAAAAGCAGGAGCCAAACGAGCTCCCCGCGTGTGCTTGGCTGCAGCCTGGGTGTGGTGGGGTTGTGTGAGGAGAACCTGGGGTCACACAGATCCAAGGGCTGTGCTGGAGGTCCTAATCCAGAGAAAACTGAAATCAAGGGAAAGGCTGACCTTGATTTCAAGGAAGTCCCTGAAACATTAAGTGAATTATTTTCTGAATGTGTCCAAAAGATCAGTGAGTGGTCGCCTTGGGAAATGATTCCTTGGAATTGTTCAGTGGTTCTCTGCAGTTCCAGGTATTTTGAGAAGCACCAACAGGACTTACCTGTGGTTTTATACCCCCAGGTTCCTCTAACTGAATCCATCCATTCCCCCCAATCCTGACAGGTTAATGAATGGTCTGCTGTGATAAATAAAATCCCTCCACATCCCTAGAGATGGGGAGGGGAACGTTTGCTCCTGGGCTGTAAAATTTGGCTGTGCGGGAGGGGGTCTTTTGTGTGGTTTTTTTTGGTATTAGTGAGCCAATATAAAGCGTGGTGTATTTTCCTTGAGGACTTGGTCTCTGTATCCGAGGCCAGGTAAGAACAGAACAAGAGGGAAGTCGCTTGGTTTCATGCCTGGAGTGAGGCTTAAGCTGTTCAAGGCCAGAATAAACATGAAGCAAATGAAAAAAAATGCAAGAGGAGAGAGGTGCTGTGGTTTAGCAATGAGCAGAGCTTGGAAGAGGAGGCTCAGTTGCTTCCCCCTGGGAATGCCTGGGCTGCCATACCTGCTGCCACTGCCCAACTTCCCAGCTCCAGGCAGACTGGGATCCTGAGCCAATTTTCTTGTATTCCAAGGATGCTCCATCACAGGTTGTTTCCAGCTCCATCCTGCTGCACTTCGCTGGGAGTAGCTGAGTGTTTCTGATCACCTCCACAAACCTGGAGCTGTTCCACCTCTTGGTCTGGCTCCACATGGCAGGATGAGGTTTCACAGAATTACGGAATCACAGTTGGGTTGGAAAGGATCTTAAAGCTCATCTCATTCCACCCCATGAGCAGGGACACCTTCCACTATCTCAGGCTGCTCCAAGCCCCATCCAACCTGGCCTTGGACACTGCCAGGGAAGGGGCATCCACAGCTTCTCTGGGCAATGTGTTCCAAAACCTGTTCCGTGACTTCTCTGGGGAGCCTGTTTGGCCTATACTACAACTGACTTTTAAACTGTGTTTTGCTGTGACCATTTCCAACCCTGAGTTTGTTTCCACTTTCAAAAAGTTCACAGACTAAGCCTAAATCTAAATCTTAAACCCTAAAAGTTAGTAAAACCTAAAAATCCAGTATTGATAATCTTAAAAACTGATTTGTGAGATGAAATTTCAATCATACACCTTTTACCTGCAGGCATATGGAAAACTATAGATTATGCACAGTGATATAAAATCCCCCAAAGGCAGATTTATCCTGGGTATTTAGTCCACCAAGCCGAACTATTAAGAACATTTCAGGGAAAAAAAAGAAAGCCAAAACACATCTTTTCTTTCCTCTAAAGTGACATAAACAGAGCAGTACAGTCAATGGTCAGAGAGGGTGGTAACTCCAGAAGAGAGGCAGTCTGGATGTTCAAAGTGAAAAGGATTTTCAGGATTACAGACTGATTTCTCATTTCCTCCTCACTTGCAGCTCCCCCGCAAAAGGGAGATGGGGAACAAAGGGGGCTTCTCTCTCCCTCTGGTTAAGGAACCGAAGTGCAACAACTGCTGAAGTTCCACCTACAAACCCAAAGAACCTGCCCTTGGACACCAGTGTAATGTTCAGCAAAACCCTTCTACTGGCAGGTAATTTTAAATTTTAACCATATTTCTTATTTCTCTGCGGCAGCCTCCAGGCCATGATGCTGTGAGTTCACTAAACAAAATCTAAAATCACAGGCCCACAACAAACTGAAGAGATGGGGAGCTGCTAATGAGTTATTGTGGCACAACACACACCCTCACAGCTGCTGCCAGCTAGCCTCAGGATGCCTCTGAAGTCCTTCAGTGGCTCCAAATTTGGGGAAACACCTTCCCAGATTGCTCAGAGTGCAGGGTGGAATTTGTAGGGAAATGCAGACTCCAGCTCAGGTATCCACACAAGGTTATCACAGAGCCGCAGGATGTCCTGAGCTCAAGGGTCCCACAAAGGTCACCCAGTCCAGCTCCTGGCTCTGCACAGAACCACTCCAAGAATCCCACCACGTGCCTGAGAGCGTTGTCCAAACATTCCTTGAGCTCTGGCAGGGCTGGTGTCATGACCACTGCCCTGAGGAGCCTGTTCAGTGCCCGACCTTCCTCCGTGGGAAGAGCCTTTTCCTAATCTCTGACCTAATATATAATGTCCATATAAAAATCCTTTCCAAAACGTTGAGCAGGAGCAGTTTGCGTGGCTGAGCTGTGGGGTGAGCCCGCTGGCCCTGCCTGGGTGGCTCAGCACCCTCCTTCCCCTGCCTGGATGGGAGCCTGTTGTGCTGGAGAGCCGGAGCCGAGGCCAGGCTGCGCTCAGCATCCCTCCCGACAAATCCCCTGGCTGCTGGCAGTCCCTGAGCCCTGTCCCTGAGCCGGGACTGCCACCCCGACCAAATTAAAGAGCACAGATTTACAAGGAGGATAAAGCCGAAGCATCCCCCGGGGCAGCGCCTGCTGCCACCTTGGAAAGAGCCTGGGGACAGGGAGCAGCTCCGCAGCTGGATGCGGGGGAGGGGGCTGGTGCCGGTGCAGGGCTCGCTGCTTTTCCCAGCAGGAGGAATGTGCCTTTCCCCCGCGCAGAGCCGAGCTGGCGAGCGCGGTGCTGTCTCGTGTGCCAGCTCTGCGGGGCTGCCCCTGCTCCCGATCCATCTGCAGATGCAGCCCGTGCCAGCGGCTGGGCAGGGTGGGATGCGCCGGGGTGGCCATCAGAGGGAAAAGTCCACTACATAATTAAAAAAAAAAACAAACCAAAAAAACCCTCAACAAAAAAAACCAAAATTCATGGTTTTCCTCGCTACTCGGATTTTTCCCCTCTTCTGTTTAAAATTCCCTGGTGGGTTTAATCAAGCTTGATCAATTTAGGGATTTTTTTTGGGGGGGGGAAGGAAACCACTCAATTTTTTTTTTTTTTTTTTTTTTTTTTTTGGTGTCTTTTAAAACCAAAGGGAAATAACGGCAGCTCCGCCAAGCAGGTTTTCCCAAGTTCTCACAGCTCTACATTATGTGGCTCTGTGACTGGAGCAGGCTCCAAGCCTGACTTCCAAACGACCTGGAAAGGGTCCTAAACCAATGTGGCTGCAGGCGAGTGGGAGCTCAGCTCAGTGGATGCTGCAGCACTGGAGGAGACAGACAGGAATCCCAAATTGTGAAATGTGCCTCCCCTCCAAAAGGCAGAAAAACTCACAGACTCCCGGCTTGTCGTTTTAAAGGTATTTTGTGACATTGTTTTCCTGGGTAAGGCTCAGCTTAAAGCTCTTTCACCCAAAAAAAAAAAAGAAATAAAAAGCAAAGTTATTCTATCATCTTGTTATCTCTGTGGGAAATAAAAGAAGTGGTAAATACACGACAACAATTGCTTTTTACCTTTCCATCACTCCAAATATTGAATCTAGCCCTGGCTGAGTCCCAGATGGTGAAGCATTTAACTTCATTTTCTAACCTCTTTTGGGGCTCCGTTTAATTTATTAAGAGGTTACTCTCAGGACAGATCACGCGACACGTAAGTGTAAATTGAACCCGGTGTATCTGTGATTTACTAACTGGGTGACTTGAAAGCTCCAAGGTGGTAGTTCTGTAGCCCAGGAGCTGCGAGTGTGTGCTGGATACCTGCGGAGAGGGCAGGGACAGAGGCCCAAATCTTCAGGATTTCCTTGCCCACTATGGTGTCACATCTTAGGGCTTCTTGCTGCCTCTCCTCTGAGCTGTGCAAGCAGAGAGCTCAGATTTCAGGTCCTTCCACAGCCTCAGCCCTGGCCAGGAAGGGGATGTCTTGGACGTCGCTCTGATGAACACCGTTAGCTCCTCCACATCCAGGTCAAGCCATATTCCCACTTTTTCTTCTCCTGTTGCAAGAATTCACCGTGTTTCTGGTGCCTGTTGAGCTGAGCGTGTACCAGAGCTGGAAAGCCACCCTTGTTTTCCAGGCTTTTCATGCTTCTTTAAGTATTGCTCCTTCCAGGGCACTGCACCATCCCCTGCTGCTGTCTCAGCACAGAGTCCTTGGGTGTCTCTGCTCACCTGCTCCTCGTGGTCATGGCACCACCAGCCACACTTGTGGCCACCCTGCTGGTTCCAAAATCCAGGGATTATCACCTGGACAAGGCACTCCACGGGAATAGAACCCCGTCAAGGAATGGCCAGCAAACCCAGCGCTGGTGCAAGAGCATCACCTCCCCTTCAATGCACAGGGTTGTGCCCAGCAGGGCTCTGGGATAAAGCCTTCCAAGAGGAGATTGGGGACCTCCAGGCTGCTTCCCAGGTGAAGGAAGAGTGCTCAAGGACTTCACTGCAAGGGAAAGGAGTGGGATGTGTGCCAGGGAGAGCTGGTGGAGGCGATGGAGCTGTTTGCTGCTCGGCCGCTCTTTTATTGGAGCTTCTGGAACGCGCCGGGGCTGAGATTATTAATTTGTTACTATGTGGATTCCAGCTGTTGATCCCGTGTTTTACCCCGAACAGGAAAAACAGCCACTCTCTGAGGCTGAGAGGAAATGGACTGGGGAGTTGGTGGTGCAGGAGAATCCACCCAAGCTGGTGGCGTTGGCCAGTGGGGCTCAGGACGATGCTCACGGCTCGGGGAAGGCGATTTGGAATTTGGCAGGGCACGGGGCTGGATCTCCACAGCTGGGGGGAGCTGAAGAGCTGCTGAAAAGGGCTTTGGATGGAATAAACCTCCTCCTCTGAGGCAGGGCAGGGGCTGTGGCGGGGAGGGGGAGTGCAGGGACCCGGCCATATGTTTGAGGCCAGTTATTATAAATTACCCCCACTCCTGCCTCGGTGCCGTGTCCAAGATGAGGCGAGCGTGTTTTATTAGGAGCAGAGATAAACTCATGCTCTCGGCTCCGTGGGGTGGGTTGGCTCGTGGGGTCTTCCCAGCAGCTCCCACAGGTAAACTCAATTCTCCCACCCTCGAGCAGCACCTTGACCTGGCATTTTGCAAGCCGGCCCCGTTGGTTTCCCCTGTCCACTGCTGATAGTGGATGTTTAAATCAATTACACAGACATTTAAGTCTCTTTCACATGCCAGCACATGGCCCTTGTAAGCCTTCAGGGTTGGGGGCAAGCAGGGGTGTGTTGGCTTTTGCGAGCAGTGTGTACATTAATTCCAACCTAAAGAGCTGCAGTAAATCACTTAATGCCTGAATCAAGTCAGTTGTTGTTGTTTTGGTGAATTGGGACCATATTGGGGACCATAATAACCTAATAATGGACAGTGCAGGCATAGACCACACTGTAATGTATATTGTAGGGAATATGGTAATAGTCTGAAATGGCAATTCTCCTAAATAAATAGCACATCAACTTACTTAAACCTAATCATAAATGGGACAAATTGGACCCATGTGCAAACAGAAACCTGAGCAGAACGCAGGAGTTAAAGAAGCCATTGTTTCCCAGCCTGACCCTGGGCAGAGAAAGCCTGTGTCAGGTTACATCTGTTAAAATGATTCTAATGCCAGCCCAGTATTTTAATTATAAATATATAAAACATTTAATAAGAAGACATTCTGGGCTTTCTAAGCCTTTAAAAACTGGATGTGGGCGGAGCGGGTAGAATGGTATTCCATGTGCCCCAGACAGAGTGCCAGCGTATAATGATTGAATGTTTTCCTGTAATAAATTGAAAAAGTCTGGTTTGTAAGAATGGATCCAAATCACTTGGCATTAGAAAGGTAATTTGTTACCTAGCTTCCTCCTGGAAACAGACTGCTTCCAAGTTTGCTGGAACTTAGTTTCTAGGGACTGTGATGTCCAAAAAGAGAAAGAAAGAGCAACCAGGATGCTCAGGGCTCTGATGTTAAAACACACACGCACTGTTCTTTTCTGCCTCTCTTTTTTTTTTTCTTCTCAGTTTTCCAGTCCTCCCTCTCATGGCTCCAACCACAAGATTCAGCAGCCAAAAAAAGAGGGAAAAAAAAAAAAAGAGGTTACTCAGGACAAAAGCCAGATCTATAGCCACCTTCTTTGTACCTTTCCAAATCTCAAGCCTGCTTAATTATGATTAATTGCCACATGGATAATCAGATACAGTTTCAAAAGGTTGGAGATGACAGTCCAAGGACACCAGGGAAGAAGGAAGGTTCGCCTTTGTTACAAAAGCAAAAAAGAAGAAGAAAAAAAAAATACCAGGTCCCTTCCTCAGCCCATAACCTTTTCTTATTTTAACAATTCCAAACGGAATTAATACCATCAGTATATTGTTCCTGCTCCTGGGAATTGAACTTCAACTGTACAATTTCTGCAGCTGTCAGTTTTTGCAGCCCTCCTGTCAATAACGTGATGTTGGGGTGCCCTTCTTCTTGAATGAAAGCAGTTTCAAGTTTCTGCTTTATGTCTGTGCTTTCTGGGTGGTGTGACATGATGAGAAAGTATAAAAAATAATAACAGCAGTTAAAAAGCTTCCACTCTTGACTTAACTGGATCAAATGTAATAGACTACAGTCTTTTCTCCTGATTTCCTTTGCTTGTTTTAGAAAACACTGTGAAAAGTGCAGGAGATTTTGTCTTGCCAGCTCTTTCCTCCATTTAAAATCCCTTTGGCTAAGTCAAGGATCACAGTATGTCATTTCTAGCCTAACAGAAGTGCTGGGCCTTGTTCAGCTCCTATTACTAGGAGGCAAATCCCTAGGTTGCAGGCGCCAGTGTTTCTGCGTTTGGCTCCATTCCCAGTATTGTTTCCTTCATTACATTCCAGAGTGCCTCTCAGCCAGTTAATGTTTGCACTGGGAGGTCCAAATATCCAGCAATCAGCACTGAACTTTTCTCTTTTTGTTGAGAATTGCAGGTTTCAAATGCAATCACTGGCTTTAAAGAAAAACTTACAGGTGAACACAACAGCACTAATTTCCATTTTATTCACTAACAGTTATATTTGCAGCAGTTTCTCCATACGCACTCGTAAAACGCCTTCAGAAGATGTCTGGCTTTTTCAGACCTTGTACAGGTTGCAGTTGTTTGGGAATTTTGGGGTGCGGGCTGCCCTTTGCACACCTCTCCCACCCCAAAGCCCCCATCAGCACGACCCCCATGCTTGGGCATTAATGCTGGAAATTCTTCCTAATAATACAAATACACCCTTATTTTTATTTCAAACACAGTGAAATATATTTTAGTGGACAAAGATAGTGGATGCAATAATTTGGGTGGTGTGAAGGGTCAACATCAGGCTCAGCCCTGTGAGGTTTGGTTTCTAAATTACTTTTTTTGGTATAGTTTTATTTTCTCTTGGTGCCATTTAATTGATAGAGCAAGGATAACTTGCAGCCTTTTGTGCTGTTTTCAGTATTGAGAGGCATAGAGAGGATTCATAGTTGTTTTTTCTATGAATATTGAATATCTTCCCATGTGTCTGATCATGGGTGGCTCCATGAGCTGCTCCCAGGACGGGTGGACATATCTGAGAGCAGCACCTTGGATTCTCCTGCCACCTGAAACTTCTGTAAACAGCGAGGAAACTTTCTGTAAATAACAGAGGAAAATATCTTTATTTTCAGAAGCTGTGCCAGGCTGCACCTCAGGCAATTTGAATTGTACTATAGGAACACTGTCAATAAGACAGCCCTGTACAGTTTCCTTTCTACAGGTTTACTATTAAGTTACAAGAACCAACCACAGGTCATAGGCTCGATTACAC
The DNA here is from genome assembly GCF_020740725.1 of Corvus hawaiiensis. Taxonomy (NCBI): domain Eukaryota; kingdom Metazoa; phylum Chordata; class Aves; order Passeriformes; family Corvidae; genus Corvus; species Corvus hawaiiensis. Next base: position 2,045,999 of record NC_063220.1, on the reverse strand, counting down.
AATTAAACAAATCCACGATATTTCCTCGTGGGGAAATGAAAAACAAAAATGTAGAGGTTGGGAAATCCTCAGTGTTTTCCATAAAGCCTCCAGCTATGCTTCCACCCATGATCATATGTCATACGGATGGTGTCACCGTGTCCTAAGGGTGCTCGCTCGCAGCGATGATATCGGATTCATGGAAGTGGATATGCTCAGAGAGAATACTAATGCTAACTCAGCCTAAATAACAACACTGCCAAAGGAGGCAAGCAAGAGATGAAATACAGTGGATTTCAGGAGGCAACAAGCTCTCATTTATTAAGATCACAGGCATTTTACAGGTTACAAATCATAAAGCAGAAATAACTTCATAATATACAGGTCAGGAATGTGCCTGGGATATTGAGGAACTATTTCCTTGGCAATAATCTGCCAGAGATAGTCAGGAGCGTGCGTTTTCTGGCACAACAAATCACTGCTGATTAATTTTGTCTGCCTTTGTCTCAGAGAAGCAACGAGACACTTCAGCGTGTGTTTTGTACTTACTCCACTTCCGCGCTATTCTTCTTTGGCGCATAATTTTTTGCAAGACAGGCCGAACACAATACTCTTTGTTTTACCCCTTTGACATCATTTTTGCCTGAGCACAGCCTGTCTGACTCAGTTAAGTCAGCAGAACTGAGGCACAGGCTGCTGTGGCAGCCCAGCCTGGAGGGTGATGCTGGTCTGAGACCAGAGAAGGAATTTTGGGAGAGGAGAAGCCCCTCTGCCACCACTGGAAAGTGCACCCAGTGAGGAGATGTAGAAGGTTCCTTCACAATGGACCTGTAGCAGCAACAGCAAATTGAAATCTTCTTCCTCTTTGCTGACACTCACGGATAAATCCCAGCTCTGGTCGTGGAAATTACTGCAAGAAGAGAAGCTGGAGTTTCTCGCTTGAGGAGCAGCACAAGCAGGGCTGGATGCAGCTGGGAAGATGTGGGAAGGGCTGGATGGCACTGTGGCATCTTTCCCCAGGCTTTTTTTATTGGATCCTGGAGCCAGCCGGGCTGGATGGTGGTCAGCCTCACACAGGAACTTCACAGCACCGCTGGAAGAGCAATAGATGCGATAAACACCAAAGGCAATGTCAAACCCCAGAACTTTCCTAACATTAACTTAATATTCACTGCTACTAAACATCAACAGATCAGAATGGAGTCTCTCCAAAGGAGGTGTAAACTTCCCCAGGCACCCTGTGTGGCAGCCACCAGTTGTTATTGGACTATTCTCTCCACTTTCCCTAAGTTTCAGTGCTTTGACAGAGATTCCCTGTTCCAGACTGGTTATAATGAATCACCCTGAAAGAGAGAACCTTCAGGAAGTGAGAGTGGTGTGTGGTAAATCAGGGCTCAGGAGGACATGGGCAGGCAGAATTCACTGCTATGACAGACAAACACTGAGCAGGAACATCCAGAGGAAGGAGGTTTTGAAGTGTGTTCATCAGAGAGGGCCATTCCCAGCCTGGCCTTGGACACTGCCAGGGATCCAGGGGCAGCCACAGCTTCTCAGGGCACCCTGTGCCAGGGCCTGCCCACCTTCCCAGGGAAGGGTTTCTTCCCAACACCCCATCTAATCCTGCCCTCTGGAAGTTAAACCTGCCCTCTTTCAGTTTTGATTGCTTCAGGTAGAGCAACATCTCCCAAAGTCACCTCCCACCTCCACATCTCCCAAATGAGAGGAAAATAATGAACCCCAACCTTGGGTGATGCTGCCCAAAAACCTACGAGTGGAGGAAGCCTCTGCTGCTGTTGTGGGTAGCTGCAGTGATTCCTGGCTCTCCTACTTGCATTGGGAGAGCAGAGAAAATGTTCATGGAGGACTTTTCTAGGTGGGGCTGAAGGAGACCGGGAGAGGTGGCTTGTTTCTCTCTTTACCTAATTTGTCTTCCACAGGATTGGAGCCATCACGGAAAATAGCGTTGCTGTTGTCAATACCCGCCTCCTACTCACATTCCCAAAGCTCCCACCTTCATCCTCATCCCTTTTTCCCTCCAGAATTACAACCAAACCAAAACCATGCTCGTAACATTGCTCGCAATTCCAAAAAAAACCCAAAAGAAAACAAACAGCCAGCAGATGCTGATTTTCTCACTTAACTGCACATATTTTATAGCAATTCTCTCTGATTTTCTCCCAAGACACCCACCTGACCCTCCTTTCTCTCCAGTCTCTCCCAGTAGTGGCCAAACACTTCTAATCATGGAAGATTCAGCCCATGGAAATAAGCTGCAACTAAGACAAATTTACCCTCTGACCTCAAGGCCTCTGAGTGCACAACAGAGCCCAAGAAATGTCTTTGCTAAAAGGAATGCATTTGCCTTGGATTTTTAGACCAAACCAAATTAATGCTACAAGGAGAAATTTGTAATTTTTTTTCTCTTTCACAAAGCCACCAATAAAATAAAAACAATTCCATGCCTCTGGAAGGAAGAATGACAAAATGCATTTTCCAAGAATGGCCAAGCAACTAAAAATGGATCGTAAATATTTTTGCTTCTCTCTACGTAACTGCAAGTGATTTACAAGCATGAATTAATTTTTAATTTATGCACCGCAATGGAGCAGGGATTAGTTAGACCAGAATTTTTCAAAGTTGTCCATAGACAATTTGGTTGGGAGAGCACCTCCAGAGCAAATCCTTCTCTAGTTCTGGTGGGAGCCCAAAATCTCTATGGTAACTGAAATAATAACCTAGGGAGGAAAAGAGGAAGCTTGGAAAACTGTTCAAATGAATTTCGGCTGCCTTTGTTACCTGAAAGTATGGAGGAGGCTCCACGTCACCAGAGCAGTTGGATTTCTGTGCACCACCGAGTGCTTGGAGGGTTTCACGTCCAGTCAGGACCAGTTCAGGCCCAGTTTAGGGTGGGCTGAGATGCACCGACTGAACTGAGGTTTCCTGCTCACACCCCAACTCCTTTGCAAGACCTGGGAACAGAACTTCCCAGCCTTTCCCATCCACCAGGAGCAAAGCTTATATTTCTCAGTCTGGATTATTATTTTCTTTTTCAGATTAACGAAAACAGAAATGAGAGAGAAAGAAAACGGGTGACTCATGGCAGTCTCTTTGCTGAAACACAGCTGCCCTTGTCCCAGGAACAGGATTCTTAGAGCCTGCATCCAAAATTTATTGCAAAATAAAAGTGGAACTTTTAAAAACAACCACGCTAAATGATGTTTCTCTTTCTTTTTTTTTCATCTGTATTTGTGAGTGTAGGTCCAGGCTGCAGCCAGGGTCAAGGGGAGGACTGGAAACTCGAGAGAAACTGAATTCTTGTGAGATTTTCAGGCAAATTTTGCAAACCCACACAGGCTCTATTGGCTGGAAAAACTTCAAAATCATTTTGTGGTTTGCAAAGCTTTGATGCTTCTGGACTTTCTGGGATTGCTTTGGTGTCAGGTCAATATGACAGCACCCACACCACCACGCTCAGGTAATGTTGGATTTTTCCTCTGGTACTGCTGCTGGAAATGTGCAGGAAATCCTGTGTCCAGTGATCCCAAATCAAGAAGCAAAAAGCCTGTGGACACGTGTACATCCCCTCCTAAATTTAATGGTGAGATTTTTCCATTTTAGGGAAAACATTCCATGGTTTGCTACAATATTTCTGCTTTCAAAACACAGGTTTTAGGTCTAACTTGAAGAACTTTGAATTGGCACCACTCTCAGATCAGTAATTTATTTGTCACTCGAATTTATGCTTTGGGAATCATGGAATCACGGAATGGTGTGGGTTGGAAAGTGCCCTAAGGACCATCGAGTTCCAATCCCCTGCCACGGACAGGGACACCTTCCACTGGAAAATCTGCCTGATTCAGGAGCTGTGCTCGGAACTGGCATAACCCTAAATCTTAAGCTGCTCCTTAAATCGGGATAACACAGCTGGCACTGCACAGTGCTTCAGAGAGAAAGGGGGAAAAGGATGTTATGGAATCAAGGAGTGCTTCTGAAGCAGCTTTTACTCACCCTGAATAAAAGAGAAGAGCTTTGGCTGTGATTGATTGATATTTGCAACCTCCCCTTCCAGAACCACGCTGAGTAGGAAACACGTGCAGAAGGTGCACAGGGAGACAGCACAGAGGAAAATGGGAGGTGGGAGGGAAAGAAAGATGACCTGGTTTTGCTTCCAAGCTAATTTTACATCACTTTAACTATATTTAGTTACATTTCGATTTAATTGGGCTCCAGCAGTTGGACTGAGATTTTTGTTGTTGTTCTCTGAGTAATTTAAATTTCTAAGACTTCGTGGTGGTTGTTGTTGGTTTTTTTCCGAAGGCTTTGTGACCTTCTTCCATGAGTTTATTTTAGATATAGTGGAATGTCCCAGAGAAAATTCCAAATGGTCCTTAATAGATGAAATGTTTCCAGAAAGGAGAAATTCTCAGTGGACTATGAAACTATTTTTCAATCATGGTGTATGGCACACAAACCACAGCTGAGGGTTTTTTTCAGTAGGAAACTATTGCCCAGTGGGTTAAAAGAAAATAAAGGATAATGGGATTTTTCCGTAAGGCTGGAGCCATTCGCAGGGGTTTGCTCCCCACTAGATGTCACTGGAACTGTTTGAAATGTTTGGAACCAACAACCCCAAATTCCCCAGGTTTTGAGCTTCCTGACGAACATCAGACTTGGAGCAGGTTCCACTCAAGCTTTGCTCTGGCACGGGAACCTTGCAAGGGAATCCAGACTGGGAGATGTTAATCATGCCAAGTTCATGGTTTCGCATGGATCTGGGGAGAAGAAAGGTAAATTCATGAAGGTTGGCATTGTCCTTGGAGGTTTTGTCCTCGGGGAAATCCATCTGGAAACAAAGAGAACGCCTGGGCTCAGCCATCATTTGGCTGCGGGCTCTTCACAGGCAGAGCAGGGTCCTGCAAAAGCTGTGCGGCACCTTTTGCTGAGTCAGCAGTGCCCAGTGCTGGGACAGCCACTCCCACCATGGAGTGCAGGTGACATCTGGGTGTCACCTGGTCCACCATTAAAAACAAAAAACCCTGGAAACTTTGTCAACCTCTGTCCTGAAGTTTTCCATGGCTCTTGTCAGCCGTGCCAACATTCACCCCGTGCCACGAAGGAAAACCCCTCAGATTATTAGGTCCACTATTTAAATTCTCCCTGTAGTTCCAACTGACTACAGGAATCTTCTTCCATTCTTATTCCAAATTCAGTTTAGTGTGATTATGTGGCCATGCATCAAATATGGCAGTATAATATGTCCTTTCATCTACTTGCCATAATACATCCCTTTTAGTGCCACATAAATCCCTGGAAATATCGCTGTCTTCTGCTCTTGAGATCCTTCATGTGCCTCTTTGCCTTACTGCCTTCCTCTCCTATTGTTTCTCCAAGCTGAATTAATTCCCTTTTTCCCCCCCAATGTCGCTGCTCTGCTCTTGCTGCTGCTCCTGAGAAGGCACCAGTGAAACCACAGCCCTCCCAGTGCCAGAGAGGAGCCCAGAGATCCCAGCTGCTGGCACGGCATCCTTCTGGCAGTGCCAGCACCTTGGCTCTCCTCTCCCTGGAGGAGGCTGCTCAGAGTTGCTCCGTCTCCCCCTGCAGAGGTGCCGGGGAGCCGCACCTGCAATCAGAGCAAAGGCAGACATCCTCGTGGAGCTGAGGAACTGCAGCTGAGGAATTCCAGCAGTCAGCGAGGTGCTCCTAATCCTCCCTGAGCACTGCAGCACCCCAGCAATGACAGAGTTTTCTCCTTTGCCCAGGATCTGTGTGTGCCAATGCTGGGAGACCCTGCAGCACAGGGAGGCTCTGCAGCACCACCCTGGGCTGCTAAAGAGCTGCCTTTCTTTTTCCAGTGACCATTTGAGCCATGCATGAGTTAATAACAGCAGGCTGCATCCCTTTCATGTAGTCAAGCAGACTCCAAATGCCATGAAGCTCTTCCCATCCTCAAGAGTGTAATCCTGGCACCAGCACTGGCATCTGCTTCTTTAGAGTCATGGAATGATTTTGTTGGAAGGGACCTTAAAGGCCATCCAGTCCATCCCCTGCCATGGGCAGGGACACCTCCCACTTTCCCAGGTTGTTCCATCCTGGCCTTGGGCACTGCCAGGGATCCAGAGGCAGCCCCAGCTGCTCTGGGCACCCTGTGCCAGGGCCTGCCCACCCTCCCAGGGAAGAATTTCTTCCTAATTGCCTCCTTTAGTGAAACTCCTCTTTGTAATTCCTTCTCCAGGAATAATCCCATTGTCATCAAGGCTTCTTGCCTTGCCCCAGACAGGTGATGGAGGCCACCAGCCTGGCTGTGCCCTACAGCAGCACACGATCCCACACACCTGCCCAGCCAGCCTCCTGTGTCTCACAGAGCACACGCTGCCCTCGATTTGTTTAATTAGTTAGTAACCTAATTGTACCACCTCAGCATAACCCCTTAGTAGGCATCGTTGAGTTATTTGGGAGAAACAAAACAAAAAGGGTCTATTCCCTTACAAAATGTCTGTATTAAGTTGTTATTATATTAAGCCAGCAAACTTTCAACCTATTCAATATTCGGTAAATTTAAAAAAATGAATTGAAGCTCCTTGTCTATTTTAATATGTACTCCTGAAGACATTTTCCCATTTTTTTATGGTTTAATTAAAGCCTCATGGCAATGGTAGGCTTCCTCCTACCTACTATGCCAGTGGTTAAAAATTACGGGGTTTCAAGTACCCTGCATGGCTTTAATTGCTCTGCTGAAGATAAAAGAGCAGTGATATTTTTATCACAGCAGCAAAATTAAAAGTGAGCCCCCACCTTGCCCCTGCCCCACACACTGATGTCCAGACCTTAACTCATGAGATATTTTGGGAATATTTCTTACTGCTGCTTGTCCTGGAGAGCAAAGGAACTTCCCTGCCCCACTTCTTAATATTAAAAAAGAAAAAAAGTGTAGAAATCTCTAAATAAAGAAAGTCCTGGAAGAGAACATTCAAGGCAGGACAATGCAGAGGAAGGTTACGAGTATATTAGGATAAGGGCACCACAATTATATGAAGAAAGTCTGGAGAGAAAAGATTACATTGTTCTGACAACAACATTTTTCAAACATTTAGACCTTTAATATCATTAATTTAAAGTACAAGATTAAATATTTTATGCAAATATTAGACAACAGCAAAGAGCTCCGCATATTAGGATTTAAAACAAATTGAAAGCATGCAAGACATATTCATTTCTTAAGCAGTTTAGTTAAAAAATCGGTATTGTCTCTATTAGGATTAACTGACAGTACCTCTTTGTGTTCAAATGGATTTAACTTCACTGTGGTTTGTTTTCCTGATATCATTGTCCTCCAATAATCGTGGATAAAGGGAAATGTAAAAGGACAGATCAAGTCAAAATATATCTTCACATCATAAACACAGAATTATGTTTAAATTTCATTACTAAATGGGATTTTGGCTTCATATACCGTGCCTAATCCTGCACCATAAAAGATGTATAAAAGCTCCTGACAAATTCTAACAGACTTTGTGGAAGTTGCATATATTGATTAAAACATCAAGCAGCTACATGCAAACCAATAATGAATTACTTCTTGTTGGAAGATAAAACTTTGTGATATTTAAAATTACAGACTTGAAAGTAAGTAAAATTACCCCTAATTATGCAGAAGGGAGCAACACCTTAGCAGTAAACAAGATAAGCACCTCAAACAGCACTAATAATTTTAATTAACATTTTCTAGTTTCCTTTCACCTCCTTTCAAGGTCATCTGCTACCTTTCCCTGGTACAACATTACAGCACAGTGTTAAAAACTTACATTCCATTACTAATTGCTTTGATAAGCCAAAAAAATAATTTTCCAGGACAGGATTTTCTCTTTTTTTTTTTTTTTTTTTTAAATCACTGAATCTCCTGCAAAAGCAAATTTTGCATTGTGTAAAACTGTCAGGAAGGTTTTTGCAGTGAACTGCTCTCAAAAGTCAGATTCCAGCAGCTGGGATTCTGTTGGTCATTTGGGGCCTGATTCTGACCAGCAGAGGCAAAATTCTTCCAGGAATTCGTTAGAAACTCGTTGATATTTCAGGTGTAAATAAAAATATTTGGATTGGGCCCAAAGGGTTGAATATTCAGATTGTAATCAAAGTTCAAAAGCCTCCTGAGGTGTGAACACTGAAAATGGAAATTTGGCAAAACGTGATAATCTACACAGTATTTGTGTTCGTTTTTTCTTGAGCACTGATGAATAAATGCATGTTCAAGACTCATGACCTTGCTAAACTCCTTCTTTTCTTTTCTAAAAAGTCCAAAAGTTGGTGAGGAAAGGGCTTTGTTATATCAGTGGGTTTGTTCCATGCCACAAATTTCATGTACGAGGTCACTTGGAATATAATGTGTAGTGAAAGAATCTCATTAGGCTAAAATGAATGTAAAATGTGTCAATTTGATCCAAATGAGAACTGTAGTAAAACCATGTTTGATGTTCATGTGCAATAAATCTTTAACATTTGTCTGTAAAGTATTACAGAACCCAGAGGGAAATCTCTATTTGTGATAGCTGCACATTTCCAATGATTTTTTCTATAATCCTTTGTTGACATTTAGCGTATGGCAACAGAAAGGAAGATCCTAAAATGAGAATTGTTGCTTATTATTCGAAGGTAAACAAGATGGGGACCTTGAATATAAGGTTTTTAGACTGAAATTATGAGAGCATCCCTCTATCAGGAGGAATCTTGCAGTCGCTCCTTGGTGGAAAAGTGACATCAAAGGTGCCCTACCTGCCCGTCACTCAAATGTTAGAACGTCTGATGGCCCCATCCTGCCCGTTGGGTTGGATTTTGATATATTCATATTGTTAATTACTGTTGTATTTCAATTTTCTCTCTAGTATTTTTGTTCATTCATAATAGCTTTATGCTTCAGCGGACCGAAAGGACTAAAATGAAAGATTTCCAAGATTTCTTCTGGGAGTAATTTACAAAAGACCACAATTTTTTAATTGCTCCTGATATTTAGTTCTGGATATCTGGAAGAGGAGAAATCAGCCCAACTCCTTTAGTTGCCACACCAACCGTAGCAAATATGTATTTTTTTGCTCTCTCTTGCTCCTTGCACGCCCCACCATCCCTGTTTTGAGGGCTGTGCTGTAGCAATGTTGTGGTGTTTATATTTCTGCAGCTCACACTTGCCTTCACAAGAGAATTATGAGTTATTTACGTCCTTTGAGGAGGCTCGGGGAATAATGGGTGAAATGTCAGAAATAATTATGAGAAATGGAGGCATTTCATTTAAGCAGTAGAAGAAAAACATAACTTCTGCTGAATGACTAAACTTGAAGTGCCACAAGATTGCTGCACGATGAGATCTGGCTCACGATTATCGCAGAGTTTTATAAAAACCAAAACAACCTTACAACACTCGCATGCCAGAGGTTGCAACACAGGCTTTGGCAGGAAACACGAAAATGCTCCAGCATGGGAAAAGTCTCCGAGCAAACTTGCATCTGTGCTGATTTAGGATTTTACACTGAAGGACCAGCAGCTTTCTGAGGCCAAGCTTGACTTTCTGGCCACAGTCGTGGCTGGGAAGCTGCACAGCACCAGCCCTGCAAAAGCCCCTTCCCCATCTCTGCCCAGCCCCTGTTTCTTACAGCGTTTGTCCATCTCGTTATTGCTGTGCAGGCTCTTTATCAATAACTGTGGTGTTCTCAGCCGAGTTTTCTTTGGCTTGCTGTCTGCTTTACAAAACCGCTGCATACTTGACAGTTTGCCCCAGTTCAAAATTCTTTGGTCAGAGAAAGCCCGGAGAATGAAACAGTATCTGGTGTTGTAAAATCTTGACCAGATTCTGAAATATTGCCTAAGCCCCTGTCAGCTCGAAGGTGATTTCTCCAGGTCATGGTTTAGAGGGAATTGATGGGACAGTCTGGGACTGCTCAGGCTGCACTATATCTTTTTCAGGAGTGCACGTAGTCACCTTTAGCACTCACTGCTCTCCAATCCTCTCTGCTTTCCACAGCACATTTGCTTCCATACATCGCTTACAAGCTAAACATGGGGAGACTGATCCAGAAAAACAGCCCCTCTGCTCACTGCTTCTTCACTTCTCTGTTTCTATCAGAGGGATTATTAATTACCAAATAACCCTGGGGAAAAATCCACCTGAGGCTGCAGCAGAGACAAAAATACCCAGTGCTACATCAAACATCCCAGTGCTCCCAGCACTTTCCCAGTGCTGTGTGCTCCATGATCCATCTGCAGAAACTGAGGCACAGGGATCTGAAAGGTCCGTCAAGCCAAAGGTTAATTTGATATAAAATACAAATCCCAGTGCACTGCCCTTCCTATCCAAAAACCCACAGAAGGACCGAACTCAAGGCACACCCAGCAACTCTAAAATGTAAAAAACCATCAATCATGATAAAAATTATTTTTTAATCGATCTGATTATACAGACATATAGATATAAATATAGATATACTCTGATAAAATTTCAAACTGAACTTGGCAACTAAAAGGCTCTGCATAAACAGAAACACTTTTGAATATTCTCAGTATCAGACTGGAGTAATTCAAGTGCTTCCATCAACAAGTGCTCAGTATAATTTTAATTTCTGCCTAAAATCCCACTGAAACAAAAGACAACCTTTGGTATTCTGCCAAACAAGGGGAAGATCTGAAGAGGAGTCAGAATAGATCGTCCAGCTGACGATTATAAATTATAAATTATAAATCATTACATTAAGTTCCATATATTTATGACACAAGCTCTGACTATTGCACTTTTGCAGGGGATTTTCCTGAAGGCAAATCACAGCAGACCTGCTCATTCCTTTGGAGAAACTGCTCTGGCCCCGACAAGGCCAATAACCCTTCCAGTTTGGTGGCAATTCCTACTGACTTAATTAGAAAGAAAAAGACCTAATTCTGCATTTTTCTTATCAACCCCAGGCTTTTTTTGTACTGCATCACTACTTTTCTTAAGTTCTCAGAGCTTCACCCAGCTCTGGGCAAGCCAGGAGTGCCTGAAGGACCAACTGTGCAGATCTTGGGAGTGAGACATCGCTACAGCGCTGGTGTCCCTGTGCTGCTTTCCCAGTGTTTAGGTCGGGATGAGTTGAGCTGGGTTGATTTGGCAGTTTGGGCTGGATTAAGATACTCCTGGTGCTTGAAATCCTGGATTGGTACCAAAGGGATTTTTATCCTTTCTTTGGGTATTGGCTCAGCGAAGCCGCTGCATTGGGGTGGCCGTAGGAGCGTGGCCCACACATCCCTCCCTACACCTTCTCCTGGAGGAAATTCCCAATGGGGGTGTGATGCTGCTGTCAGGATAAGAAATTCCTAAGGATGTGCCTCGTTTGGCTTTCCAGGCACCGGAACCAGTGGATCAGGCACATTGCTTTTAATATTCTTAATAGTTCTTTTTCTTTGGCCTCACTTTATTCCCCTCATTTTGAAACTCTTGACAGCCTTTCATCAAAAGTTTCTGACAAACTCAAAGAGTACCTAAAATGGGCACTCGTAATTTAGTACTGTAATTTTATGGGTATTTCAAAGTTCCTGGGTATTGCTATTATTTTATGGAATGGTTTTTCCTTCTTTTCCTTGCTCTTTCTTCCTATGTTCTTATGGAATTATAGGTGAAATGTATTTCTTGGCTGCTGTTTCATCTTTTGTTCATACAGTTAAATATTGCGCTGGTTCAAGATTGCACGAGGCCCCCACATTAAAATTTTATTGTATTTTTGTATTTATTTTTGGCCCGGATCTGGGGGCCTCTCAGGTCCAGGTCTTGTGTAATTTTATTGGCTTGTGGGTGGAGGAAAGAACAAAAATGAGGTTTGTGGCCAGAATGTTATCTTTGGCCATAGACAGCTATTTGGGGGCCTGATTCTGCTCTGATTCATAAGCAAGTAAATCTCAAGCAGCTCCAGTGAAAATGAAAAAGCTCCAGTGATGTAAACCCGATGTAAATTAGAGGAGAATTGCCTCCGTGGTGGATGCTGTGTAAGTGTTTTGCTATTTATGATTTAGCTGGGAGCTGTTGACTGGCCTCTCTAAAGATAAGAGCCACCTATAACTCAGTTGTGAGCATCTTTTTCCCTTTTTGACTAATGTCTGCTTGCTAAAAAAGATTAAAACTGGTTTTTTTATGATCTCTGAGTAACAGAGCTGAGACTACAAAGCTCATCAAGCTGGGAACCACAGCTGAATTTTGGTGACCTCTCCCTTGAGTGAAAAGCACCTTATTCTACCCTACATCCATGCTTTAAAACCTGTTGAATTCAAGCATTAGAATCCATGGATTTCAAGGCTTAATCTCTTTGTTTTATGAAATACTTTTCACGTGGCCACCACTGCGTGAGTGGTTGCCCATCCCAGTGTGAGTCATGGCCACTGCATCCTTTGCTCCTTCCTGCCTGGTTTGAATCCATCACCACAGCTCCTTTCCTCCCCAAAACCTGTGTCCCCCTCTCCTCTTTGCACATTTATTCCTGTCAGAAGTTTGGCTTGGAAAGGACTTGTCCTGCGAGCCAAACCTTCTTATTCTACACTTTAAAATCCTTACGAAATTTGGCTCGCCTTCCAAAGCTAAGCCTCAGCTCCCTTGTTACTCTTCTAAATATAAAACATTTTTATTGCATTAAGCCATGTTGAAAAGAAAAAGGGAAAAAAAAGGAAAGGGAAGAAAGCAAATCCCTGCACCCAATGTGAAGGAAGAGGTCGGTATTACCCAGGAACGGATCCGGCCTTTGTTTCCTCGTGGTATCATCTCCCTCGCACGCGCTTTCCGCTCACTCTCACTATTCCTCCTTGAGTATCTCCCACTCTGAAAAGCCCAGTTAGAGTCATCACTGAAGCAGTTGTTGCCAGGCTGATCTGGCGAGTTTGGGAAATGGGAAAACCCATCCCACTATTGATTCCGCTGCATCACTTGCTAAAGAGAAAGCTGTTTTTTAGGGAGCTCATTTAACACCTTCCACTTACACCAAACTTAATTTTCCTACATAGCTTACACAACTTTGGAATGAGTTATTTATAATTTTCAGTCCTTATTTCAAGTGCCATTTTAATCATTTCAACAAAGAAGTTTCTTAATATTCCCAATAATGGCTCTTGTCACTTTAAATATTAAAATTTGCATTAGGGATTCCCTTGGCTACATCTGCATTATTTGCATTATAGATTGTGTGCATGTCTCAGTCTATATATATGTATATATATAAATCTATATATAGATATGGATTTATGAATTATTAGGAAAATTGAGGCAGTTTTAAATGATCCCATCTGCTTTGAAAGCACTGTGACAAATGCCAAAGTGATTAGTGATAAATAACTTCCTAACACTCCAAAATTAAAAGCTCCTAATTCTCAACTTTAAATAAATCCTTATTGTATAGCAGAAATAATTCCTCACAAAGTGTTTCCAACATTCAGAGAATGCTTTTAGGACATCCAGCATTAACATAATTTTTTCGACTGCAGTTCTCACAGGACATCTGATGAAGTCTCTACCCTTAATTTTAATTGCGTAGGCTGCATTCTTAATTAAAAACTGTACAAATGGATTTTATGCCATGCCAAAAGAAATCTGAGTTCATTAGTTATAAAACCCTTTAAAAATTGATGTAAATATGTGAATTCTTTAAAAGTTTGAACTCGGCGTCCTCATTTATGTTGAGTAGCCTTTTATCTAGAGAATAATGAAGTCAATACAAATTAAGATAGTCTGAGTTTTACTTTTCCCTTTTCCTTCTCTTTTTTCCCCTCTTTTTTTTTTGGTGAATGAGGGTGATGGGAGTCAAAGAGTGTGGGGGTTATGTCTTTATGTCATGGTGTTTTTCCTTGAAGAATCAAATTCATTTAAATCTAAACTGTGAAGAAAATTAGAGTGGGAAATGCACTGACCCTTTTGTACTGGGTTATATAAATATAAGTTCATATATCTTTTATTAATTCTTCATATTAAAGCACAATCACATCATCTCGAGCCAATAAACCTAATGGAAATCTGTCAGACTGGAACTTTGGAGGAGAACTCTGGACATCGCTTAAAGAAATACGCGTGCCTTATTGATTTTTATTTTAAAAACAGAGAGTTGTTAATTAAAATGCTTTTCCATAACTTGTCAAGCCCTCAAATAACAAATGGGAAACTCTGAGAGGTTTGTTTAACCTGACAAATTGCTGACCTTTCATTCTACTGGCTGCTCATCTGGCTGCACGGGGCCCTTCCCTTTCCCTTCCCTCTCTGGCAGCTGGGAGGTACCGCAGTGCCTTTTCTGGTGGGTGCCACCAACCTGATCCCACCTGTGGTTGCTCAAAAAAATGTGGGAATGAAGGGCTGGGGCAGAGTTTAGCTTTTCCTGTGCTGGGAATTAATCTGTAGGATTTCACTCTATTTTCCAGTCTATGAGATTGTTGTTGGGAAGAGGCATCCAGGAGGTGCCTCTCGAGCACGGGTTGTTTGTGCAAAGAAAAGGTAGAAGTGAAATTGAAATGATGGTAATGCCACTTAGCATTCAAATTCAGAGCATTTACTGTTATCCTAACAAAAGCACAAATTAAACAATAAATAAACAACCTGTACAAAAAAATCCCTGTGCTTCTTTCCATCCTCTTCCATGGTTTGTGCTTCTGAGCATCTCTCTCCTGGTTGAGCCTGGCAGCAGGGATGTTGAAATACCACATGAAAAGCTGAGGAAGTGCTTGTGATGTTTCCAACACGAGCTGGAGCAGGAAGCACCAGGAGTCTCACAGGACAGATGTTCTCATGAGTTTCCAACCCAGTTTGGCACAGGAAAGAAGTCAGATAGACTTGGGACAAACCTCAGATTTCCTCTTTGTTTTGTTTTTTTAAGGAACAGAGTTCAGGCAACAAAACCACTCTACCTTTTGAGATATTTCCATGACTGCATCCTAGAGATCATGAAAAAAATATTCCAATGTAATTGAATATTTTGTGGTAGAAACACACCAGGTTGGACAGAACTTTGGCTATCCATCAGCTTCAACCATCCCATAATATCCCACTTTCTAGAAAATTAAACCAGATCACTCAGAAAGTAGAGATGGACACCCACTAGACCAGGTTGCTTAATTCCCCATCCCTGGAAGTGTTCAAGGCCAGGCTAGACGGGGCTTGGAGCATCCTGGTCTAATGGAAGGCATCCCTGCCCATGGAGCTGGATGACCTTTACTGTCCCTTCCAACCCAAACCATTCCATGATTCCATGAGGGAGATGTGTAAACTGGTTTTGGGTGATTTAAACTAAAATTTAATGGCAATCTGCCACTGCCCAGCTCCTCTCCCACAGCAGTGTCCTGCACCTTCTGGTTAGCAGCTCACCGTGTTCAACCTTGGCAAATGTTGGATTCCACATCTTGGATTCCACATCTTTTAACTTTGTGCTTTGGGGATTATACAGAAAAATCAACAAAATCTTTAAATTTGTTGTTTGATTAACATTTTTTCTGTTTAACCAGAGAAATATGAGACATGAACCACATCCCTGTCTAAGTGCAGGAAGATGCTGTACCCAGAGTGCACTTCAGCCTGCATTTAGCTCATCTAACATGAATTAAATTAAGTATCAGAAAAGCAGAGACGTTGCATGGTCCCAGAAGAAGAAAATCCACTTTCCTGACACTCCAAGCACTGCTTTCAAAGAATGGCAAGAGGATTCATCTGAAAAATGCAGATGGACTCATAAAGTCAATTCATGCACCTATTTCACAGCAGCCAACCCTGCTCCTCCTACAGCAAATGCTCTGTGAATGAAGCCACAAAATGTTTGCTAAGCAGATCTTTGGCCCCTTGTTTTTAGTAACCTTCCAGATTTTATGCCAGCTCCATGGGTTACCCAGAAGTAAAGGAAAACATTTGGTCTACAGAAAAATTCACAGAAATGGACACAAACTGTCCTGCATAATTGATAGTTTTATGAGACTGAACTCTGTAAATTTTTTTAATCTTATCCCTCTAGATCCAGTTTATGTGCACATTTGAACAATGACTTCATATCCTTTCCAAACAGAGATTCTGGGATTCAGTCTCGTCATTTGGCCAACACAAATCCCCAAGTGCCAAGAATTTCTAGTTTTGTTTTGCTTCGTGTTTGTCTTTTGCTTGTTCTTTTACAGGATTCCTCATCAAACCAGTCAGTCAGTGGAATGGTTCCAGTTTGCACCAGAAGAAGATGTGCAAATCCCTAAATCACTTCGGAAAAGTTAGGATTTTTGTTGTCTCTGACTTTGATGGTGCAGGCTCCAACTGTAAGACTTAAATCTTTATCTGCACTAAAGGAATGAGGTTGCAGAGAATTTCAAAGGCTGAACAGTTTGCTTTGTGGGCCATCTTCACCAGCAGACCAGGAGGAAGGCTGCTGGAATATTCAGACATCTTTCCATTTGTTATCTCTAAATTCATGCCCTGCTCTGTCAGAATCCTATGACTTCCACAGCCGTGCAGGGAGTATATGACATTTATCACACTTTCTAGCCAAATACTTTTCACAAGATGATTCTTTTTGGTTTTGTTGTTAACTGCAGCCACAAAAACACCTCTAGTTTATTTTTTTTCCAAGAGTCTACTTTTCCAGCTGAACCAGATCCGTGAAGCTGTGTGCTGACTCCAGAGAGATTGTCGTATTATGTGAAATAGAGTCCACTAAAGCCAAAATCTCCTTCAGTTTAATTTTTTTTTCCCTGTGTGTAGACATACAATTGCAATGCCTCATTATGGATCTCATGGATGAACTTTTAGAAATTTGTAGAGGATTTTGGCCATGAAGTGGAAAACAATCCTCTTCCTTCCATCATGTTGTTGGGTCAGGAAGTTGAATTGTTTAAGATGATGCATTTTGCAGACAGGCAGGAGCCCTGTTCTCCACTTGGGGTTAAAGATCCCTTGAAACTCATGTGATAATTGGTATTTTGGTGCTGATTTTGTGATGAAGACCTGTATGTTCCTCTGCCGTGGAGAATGAAAGGAAGGGAGAGGTGATGGGGATACACAGGGTTCAAGGGCAATATGGCCCTAATAGCATGGCATTAAAGCTGAGATAATTAGGAAGGAGAGATGAATGGTACAGCACTTCTGGGGGGTAAAAATATCTTGGATGACATTCAGTTTGGCTCATTGGAACATTCTGGTCATTCATCCTGATGCCCTCATGCTCAAAACTTCATTTTTCCTTCCCAAAACCATTTCAGGCCCAACAGGGACCAGCAGTACCTCCATTTTTCTCTTTAAACTGCTGGGTGGTGTTTTGATTTGCTCCTACACATTTCTCTTTCTCATATTAATATTTTTTCCCTACATCCACAGCTGAAAGAAAGGCAGAGGACCCAAACCAGGTGATGTGATGGTACCAGCAGATGAGTGAGCTGGACAGAGGTTTGCTCAGATGGATTCACATTGCCTGAAGAGGGACTGGAGAAAACAGGGAGGATTTTCAGGGTGGGAAGGACCACGTACTCCCATGGTCACCAGGATTTTGGACAGGGGTCGCATCCCTGCAGCCCATTCCATGCTGACCACAGCAGATCCCTTTGGTGGTAACAGCTTCTGATGAACATGACTAATCCCAGCAAGGCCTGAACCAATAACCCTGAAGTGAACAACTTTGCAGCCTCTGAACATTTTCTCAGACTGCCTCCGCTGATATTTTAGTTCCCAGACCCCCACCCCCCTCCCGGCTATAAATAGATCTCTGCTTTTAAGATTTTGCTTATTTTGCACAATGTATCTTGTCTGGAATACAATTTATATTTTATCACAACAAACAGCTACCCCATTAAGCTAACATGCATTTTTCCTGAGGTGATCAACATACATGCCAAATTTGGCAAGAGATACGTGGTGCAGTTACAGGACATCTCTTAATGTAATTAATTGTATTGGGTTCCAGAAATCATAAACACAGAATTTCAGTACTTGTCCATCTGTAAACTGTACAGCTTTCAAAAAGGCATGTTTACTATTTTCTCCCACTATTACTTGAACCAAAAATTACAATAGAAGCAAAATTGTTTTTTAACGTAGGTTGAAATTTGAGTTTGGGCTATGAGTGGTTACAAACATTAATTGACCAATGAACCCACAAGTTGCTTGCCCTAAAAACAACCATAAGAAACCCCTAATTACCAAACAAACAAAATTCCTGTTCTCTTATTTAGCTTCTTTCGTTCATGGTTCAAATTGGCACAAGAGCCAGGCGGCTCGAGAGAGTCGGGAGATGGCGGCCACAGGAGGATTTTAATTTATTGACGGCTCTTGCCCTACTGTACCGTCAGCGCTGCTATTTGAGCGTAATGGATGGAACAGATGTTTGACACTGCAGCACCTCTTCATAACTTCACTCTTCAAAAACAGTTTTACAAGTGCTCGCTCGCGTTGGTTCCCATTCAGCACAGGAAACTGAGGTCATGCTGAAACATGAGGCCCGGGCAGGAGCTTGAACTCATGTGCACTGCAGCTGGGCCCGCGCCTTCCGAGCGCCTTAGCGATCCGCGGAGCTGCCGTCGTCTTCGGCCGAGGGACAAAGGAATCGAACTGTTGACGCCCCCACTGTAACATCTGCACAGGGGAAAATATGAGCCCGTGGCTAAACATCAAGGTTTCCTGACCGTTAATTTTGTTCATCATTGATGTGGCCGTTTTTTAGAATTTCTTCGGGTTTCAGTCTCAACACTGAAAAGTTTTCTGGATGGTATTTTTCTTAGTGTTGCTTAGAAGCAATAATTCAAAAAGCAACTGACATTTCTGATATTCTGAGCTTTATTTTTTTCTAGATGATTATTTTAACACATGCTCATCTCTGGATCTGTCAAAAAATCTTTCCAGGCGTACAATGTAGGTAATTCTGTGGCTTGTTTTAATAAAGATAACATAAGGTTTGTGCAGTTGGAGGTACTGATTACCTTCTGTTACTTTCCCTGGGAAAACAATTAAGGCATTTAGGTAGTCAGATTTGGTACCCAATTTGGAAAACCATAGCAGGGCACCAGCCTGATGTAGTTGGAAATCCCCTATCAGAAGTTTTTCTCCTACTGTAACTCCAGCTCCTTCCCAGTACAAGAGCCCTGACAGCCTCGGGGATTTCTCCAGCACTTTTATAAAAACTAATACCTGCCTGCAGCAAGCTGCTGCTCATCTCCCAGCACCAGCACGTGGGCCTTGAACTTTCTGCATCTTTGCTCTCTGGCTTCCATGTACCTTCATATATAATTGTATTTCTGAACTTGCTCTTAATTAAAGTCAGCCCTTTAGTGACTTTGTGGCCCACTCTGGAAGGAAATCTGGCTGTATAGCAGTAGCTACACAGCACAAAATTATGGTTTAAGGTGCTGAAATTGTGTCAGCAGGGCTGAAAATGAAGGTTTCTGCAGTTAACTGAAAACTGAAACTCCAAAACACAGTTTGGTCACAGATGTTCCTGTGAGGTTGGGCTGGGCAATCACCTTCTACCCACCCCTCAAAGCATTCTAATGGAAGGAGTTGGGTTTGTCCTGGTAAAATCATGTATTTCTTATGCTGCTTTTCCGAAGCATCTGTAGGAAGTTCCCCCAAAAAAGAATCTTCATTTTCCTGCTCCAGCTGCTCTCATGGGCTGTACAAAAAAAAAAGTCCACTAATTCCTTCAGGAGGCTGTAAAATCTTCTGTCTGTTATAGCAGAAAGTGACCTATCACATGGAATTCCCTAAAACTTCTGGAAATGCATATTTTTGTCTTTGCCTGCCTATTTCCATGGTGATAACATGCACTATTAAGAGAAAAATATCTTTTGGAGCAAGATAACATGAATATTTGTGGAATAACACCTTCCTCCCTGCACAGCAGCAGGAGCCTGGGGTTGGCAATTCCCACTGTGTTTGTTCCCTCTGCACCCAGAGCCATCATCACAGAGGGCAGGAGCCAAGGAAGCCACTCCAGCCCTGGCTTCACTGAGAATCATGGAATCACAGAATTGTGGAATGGCCTGGCTTGGAAGGGACCTGAAAGATCATCCATTTCCAAATCCCTGCCATGGGACACCTCCCACTGTCCCAGGCTGCTCCCAGCCCCAATGTCCAGCCTGGCCTTGGGCACTGCCAGGGATCCAGGGGCAGCCCCAGCTGCTCTGGGCACCCTGTGCCAGGGCCTGCCCACCCTCCCAGGGAACAATTCCTTCCCAATATCCCATCTAAACCTGCCCCCTTGTCCTGTCACTCCAGGCCGCAGTAAAACATCTTTCTCCATCCTTCTTGTAGCTCCCTTCAGGTGCTGGAAGGCCACAGTTAGGTCACCCTGAAAGTTCTCTAGGCTGAACAATCCCAATTCTCCCAGCCTTTCCTCAGAGGAGAGGTCAGAAAAGGTCATCAAATCTTCTACTGAATGCTACTATGCCCACTAAACCATATCGTGGAGTTTTGGTTCTCAGTAGTACCGACACTGACCCTGGTCCTGAAGGAGGGACAGCCTCCCACGGGCCACAGGCAGAGGTTGTGCTCAGAGTTGTTTGCTTTCCTCTTCACATAAAAAACACAGGAAAAACCCACAGAACGCTCCCTCTGCCAGCTTGACCTGATCTCAGAGATGTCCCTGCTCAGGGCAGAAGGGTTGGACAAGGTGTCCTTTCAAGGTCCCTTCCAACTCAAACCATTCCATGACCAGCTGGAACATCCTCTGCCGTGCCTGGTTTAAGGCAGCGCCTGGAACAGTCCTGCCTTCCAAGCAGCCTGACGTGCACGGAAATGCCTTTGCTGTGTCTTCAGGGTGCTTTTCAGTGTGTTTTTCTCTCCCTCCCATGCCCCAGCACGGCCCCACTGAACCCAACCACATGGCTGGAGCAGTCCTTCCATCCATCCAGTCTATGCAGGAGGGGGAAAAGTCCCACGTGCGGTTTTGGGCTTTGTTTTTTCAACCTTTAGCAGCTCTTGGTTTGTTCTGGGTCTAACCACAGGCCCTGGCTCTAGGAGGAGTTGTGTGATGAAGGACAACCGGATCATTTTCCCTCCTGCTCTTTCTTGTCCCCTTCAGTTGATAACCTGACCTGTCATTGGCATGAAGAAAACACCAAGTTGAAATTTTCTCCATGCCTGGGGGTTTTCCACAAGGCTTGTGTCAATGTGCAGCCACAGTGACAGCTGGTTTAAAACCTATGGAGACTTAACAGCATCCAAAGGACAAATCCTGCAAACCCTCACATTTCACATTCGGTGGCCTTGTTTCTCTGGAGCTGGAAAATGCATGATAGGAAAAGTTTCCCAATTAAAGACAAGCCTGCATAGTTTGGTTTGTTGATAGTCTTGCAAAAGCAAACAAAACAACTCCTTACCAAGGTTTGCTAGAAGCCCATAGCTTTTTTCCTATGGGAAAATAAGGCTGTTCCATGAAACTGTGGGGAAAATTTGAGCTGACAGCCCAAGATTAAATTCACTTTTCTAACTCAGAGATGGCGACAAGTTTAACTATTCTGGCTTGGCTCGGAGCACTCGGGTTGCGGCTGTGCCTGCAGAAGACATGAGCATGCCTGGTGTGACGCTGGCTCGGGGCTCCAGGGGTGACCACAGGGTCCCTTTGTCCCAGGCACAGGGAAGAGCAAACATCATTGCAAGCAGAAATCCCCCAGAAAGGCAGAATTTTACCATGTTTCTGGAAAAAAACTCCCATGGAATGGCTGATTAGTCCAGACCAGCCAAGTGACCGCAGCAGGCAGAAGGATGTCCTTAAAGAACATTTTGAAACACTCATCGACAACAATTTCTAAAAGAAAATTGAGACAACACCTTTCCAGCCTTGACATTTCTGTTGGAGCAGAGGTCCTATGGGAACTGTTGCCATAGAGGCTGTAGGTGGTAGAGCAGGAGGCAGCTCCTGGAGACACCAGGCTGTCATGATCCTCACCCCTCTCCCTCTCCGGCCTGAACTGGGGACAGTTTCATGCTTTTTAACCACTTCTGTTAGAAATTCTTAGGTTTAGTCATGCCTTCAGACCCTGAACTCCTGCTCTCATGGATACTTCTGATATTCCACCTTGGTTTAAGTCCTAGCCCAGATGTGAAACAAGATTTCTGTGCTCATTGGAAAAGTTCTAAGGTTTACAAGGAGCAAAGAGAGCAATGTCAGGCTCTGGGTAGAGACCATGAGTGTGAAATCCAATTCTGCTAATAAATTGCTGCCTTTGCCTTAACATTGCAAGCCATGCTCTGGAGTTTATTTGAACACATAAAATATGCTAAAAGTTTAGCAGCACCACTGTGTAAAGAGGAGTTGGATGAAGTATATATTTTTAAATACAGCAGGTAATAAAATGTTGCGTAAATCCCCAAGAATATCATTTTGGGGCAAGCACAATAGAATGCTTAATGTGTGTATTCCCAGGTCTGCTGCTTTTATTCCTCTTTTTTCTTTCTCCTGATTTAATCTCCTCACCCAGCTGATGGTTGGCATTATGGGAGCTGTGAGGAAGAGGGTACCTCCACAGACATTTCCAATATCATAGCTCTGGGACAAGGGATGTGAGGTGCTTGCAAGGTGCTGCTGCATCTCATCTGTACTGGTGCAGCTGCATCCAGCTGTGGGAAACAGCTCAGAGCTGATTTGCACAGGGTGGGATTGTTGTTTGCAAAAGGACCACAGAAGATAAAGGAAAAAGTAAAACAACTGGAAACAAAGGCAAAGATTTCCGCTCAAATTAATTTCCTCCAGATTTATTTCCTTTTCATTTAACTTGGTTGAGAAATGTCCCTGTGGGCTTTATGAGAAAATCAATCTCTCTGTTTCAAGTTCTAAATGGAGTTTTAAGTAGCTCATCCTGACACTCAAAACTCCATGAGATGCCCAAATTTTCATCAAGGCAGTTCAGATGTTGTTCAGAGCCACTCCTGCAGCTCCAAGAGAAAAGCTGGAGGCAGAATTGCCTCTTTCTAGACCAGCCTTTGGGTCTGAGTCAGGTGATCTCGCCTGTTCCTTTTACAAACCTTCCTGTAGCTGATTTCCTTTAGGGATAAAACATCCAAATTTAGGATCACACCTTTCAATTAGTAGTTTCATACTTCAAGAGGGTTTTGTTCCCTGACTGCAAATTAGTTTGCCCTTTTGCAACACAATGATGCCCCAGGTGGCCCAGAGCTCTCACGTGCCTATTGGTTACCTGCCTTTATGCTGCTGTTTTCCAAATAACTATTTTGAAGTTATTTTAAAATTAAGAACTGCTCTATGGTACCTCTGAAATGCTGCTCCCAAACTGCTCCCAGTTCCTGCTGTAGTCCCAGTCCTTTCAGAACTTCTCATTCTGGAAATGAGAATCGATATTCTGCAGACTTCCAGATGGATAAGTATACACTTACTAATTCAAATAAAAGATGGCAAATTTAGGATAAATTTATGGAAGGAATCATTCCCTGGGAGGGTGGGCAGGCCCTGGCACAGGGTGCCCAGAGCAGCTGGGGCTGCCCCTGGATCCCTGGCAGTGCCCAAGGCCAGGCTGGACATTGGGGCTGGGAGCAGCCTGGGACAGTGGGAGGTGTCCCTGCCCATGGCAGGGGTGGTGCTGGATGGGCTTTAAGGTCCCTTTCAACTTAAACCATTCCATGATTCCATATAAACCCCAGGAGATATATTAAGGAAAAAAAAACCTAACAGCCTCCAACATTAAAATTGCTATCTTTTACTTCACTCTGTGATTTCTAGAATATCAATTTTTAGGTTTTATGCAGTTTTAGCAATTGTAACTCAGAGAGACCTGTTACTTTATTATGTGGCATCAAATAAATATAATAACAAAAATTGGTCCGCTGATCCAATTTAGCTATTTTTACCTGTATATATGTATTTACTAAATAGTAATCAGTGGGTAATATTGAGCAATACATATTGTACACATATATACAATATATTCTATATTGTATTTGACTTGTCAGCTAATACAGTGAAGTACTAAAAATATAAGAGATGTTAAAATCGCAACTCTTTGGCACTGAGCAAAAAGTCTTTGGCATACTGAGAACAACTTTTGGTACAGTTTGCTGCATTTGCCCACACAGTACAATTTTTTTTGGCAGGTTTTACCTGTTCATCTCCTGTGAAATTCCATGGGCTGGAAGAGTGCCCTCCTAAAGAGAGAAATCTCAGCATCTCTAATGAGGGGCCAATTCCCAGCCCCGCAGCATCTTCAAATGGTATTTGGCAGAGATCTGCCTTTTTGGGATTTGGATGGATGGAGTTTTCCCTCCATGCAGCACAGCACTGGCAATATGCAAGGCTGCAATTCCCTTTCAACCATTTTCCTTTTCTGAGTGCAGAGATTTTGGGCCTCCCCACAATGGATTCCTGCCCGTGAGCAAAAAAGCCTGGAGGTAACAGAGCCTTTCTGCCTCCCCCAGCCAGCTCCTCCATGCCTGCAGATATCAAAGAGAGTCAACAAATCATCATTCAAAGCACAGGGAGGGGGGAAAAGTCCATTCCCTGCACTGGCCTGGCTTGCAGATTAAAGGTAATCTGGTAATGAGGACCCACCAGGTGATAATTAATAAGCAGAGTTTTCTCTGTCTGATTTACCTGTCACGTATGGAGAAATTTCCCAGGGACAGGAAGGGCTGTTCTACAGGAACATGAAGTGGTGCCCTTTTTAAGAGTCATCAGTTCAGCCTGATGGAATCCGGAGTCCTCTGTGTGAGCAGGGCAGATGTTAAGGATGGGCTTTCAACTCTTCTTCTCCATGGAGCTCTGCATTTATCCCAGAAAACCAAGGCAGGGGGTTTAACCCCCAGCTAACATCACACCAAGGAAATAGGTGGAGTTAGACCTCAAAGAATATGAAAATCTGTGTTCTCTACAATTCAGGAATAGATTATAGGCAGTTTTTTAAAGGAAGAGAACAGGAAACAACTCAGTTCAATAGATTCCTGTATATGAAAAAACCCTTTGGGTTAAAATCTGGTGCTATTCATTTTGCACACAGAAATACAGATTTTTCTGTATGTATTCAACAGGATCCACACAAATTGAAAATAATTTGGGAAGACTCTTTTTAGGAACTACACACTCTGAATTTAAGTTCTAAATCTTGTGAGACCCTTCCCTGAGTTCCCTGTGAAAAAGCTTGCTATAAATACATAGAAATAAAATCATTAAAATGTTAATATAACCTATAAAATCAAACAATAGACCTGCTGGAGACTGGATCAAACCTAAATCATATAAAAAACCCTTCTTAAAATGAAGTCCTGGAGATGTGAATAATTTTCCTTTTAAAATATCAGTGCAATCTTTAGGTTTGGTTCAGTTAAATCTGGAACAATTCTCCATAATGAAAGGAAAGAATGAATATAAACACATTTCAGTAGGACTTTGGGATTCCTGACTCCTGTCTCTTTAGGGAGACTACTTTTCCTTATGGCACAGGTCTGCACTGTTAAAGACCTTGCTATGAAATAGTGAGAAGTTGAGGAGAGAAGGAGAACAAGCAAGATTACCTTGGAAAATTCACTCAATAAAGAGACCCAAAATGGTGTGTCCATCTATTAATGTTACCAGAAGTAGCCAAATAGGTTATCCAAGTGAAAAAGAGGAAAAGAAAAACAACAGAGTCCCCGCCATAGGTGAGAGCTGAGATTTTCCTCTCACACCACTGATTTTTTGTAAGAAATGATATTTTTCAAGAGTTCCTGCTGCCAAAGGAGCTGGGAGTTCAAGTGTTCAGAAAATGCTGCACCACAGAGCTGTGTGCTTTTAATTCAATTCCATTTAATGTATATTAAATGGAGAGATTAATTCATGTAAAATACATGTAGTGGGTGTTTCCCATGTCACATAACCCAGTGTGGCAGCCAGGCACTAACCAGGAAATAATTCCCTGGGATTGGGACCTCCTTTCCCTGCAGAGGATCCTGACTGTGGAAAGGACAGTAAGATTTCCTCTCCAACCCACACAAGGGCTGGGATTGTATCTGCAGCTTGGAGGCCACAAAAAGGTGAAGATTGGCCTAAGAGTGGCTCTAAAGACACACAGATGGACAATGGCTTTGATAGCAGTGAGAAGAAACACTTCCATTGTCCACAGAAGTGTCCATGGCCAGATTGGATGGGGCTTGGAGCAGCCTGGGATACTGGAAGGTGTCCCTGCCCATGGCAGGGGCTGGGACTGAGTGAAATTTAAGGTCCCTTTCCAATCCAAACCATTCCATGATTCTATGAAGACCCAACATCCTACAAAGCATCATCTGGAAGGGCGCAACCAATGGTTCAAAAGCAAATATTCCTGTTTTTTTTCCATGGCTTTATTCCACCGTAGGTTCCATTGCTGTGGCAGGTTTCATGTGTATCTGAAAAAACTCAACTCCTCTCCTTACACTGTATTTTGTTTGGATATGACCCATTCTCCAATTTTAATGATAAAATGAGAACATAATTCACATATTAGCATTTCCAGACCTGTACAGCTGCAGAATAAGTAAACAGTGGAGTGAGTAATCATTATTAATCTGCACCAGAGAAAGAGCAAGAGGAAAAAAAAAAAGCACATGATTTTGTGGTGTGCTAAACCAGAAAAATATGGTTTGCACTTCTTAAAACATCTCAAATTCTTTTTTTATCTGTGTTTTAGAGGTGACAGAGAAAAATCTCTCTTTTAGCTGAACTAATCTCCAATGAATTAATATCCTTTTTCATATAAAAGTGTTTGGGGAAACTTGAAATTGTGGCATAACCTATTGATTACATTATTTGAATTAAGTTTTCGAAATCCTACAGCTGTTTGCTGTCAAGATTTAAACCTACTGTCTATTTTCAGCTGTGCACTTAATACACATTTCACCTGGTGACTCAATAACATTTTAACATAAAAGTACATGATCAGGGAACATATGTTCAGTGTTCATACGAGGCTTAATAGCGACAGAAGGGGTAACAATTAACAGTTCTGTTTTTTCTGGGTACACAGGGTCCGAGTTTAAAGTTTTTCCTGGGCTGCTTCCAAAAAATCTTTGTTCCTAGTGCCTTGACCTTTGAGGAGTTTGGAATCAATGAGCCACGTTGCCTTCCATAAGGGTGTCAAGTGCAGAATAAAAAACTGCGTCACATCATTTTTCACCGCGGCCAGATGAGGTCTGAGTGAAGGAACAAGGAACAGGAAAGCCAGAACATCTGAAAAATTGACTCTGCAAGCTGGAATGTGATTCTGCAATAAGGGGCAACTCTCCTTTGCTTTTTTTTTTTCCCCCTCCCTCTTTTTTTTTTGCCGGAGTAGGCAGGTTGTAGACAGATCTGGGTCTCAGGCCCCCGCCCCTGGGGCCCCCGTGTCAAGGCACGGTGATAGAGCGCCGTTCATTTCTGCAACATCTGTAACGCATCGAGCTGTGTATTAATAGCTCAATATGCCAATCTGCCACTGTGCGTTCTGACCTAGCGAGGACCAGGAGCATGGAAGGTCTGTAAGGCAGATGTGGGAACGGCAGCAAGGGCTCAAATTAAAGGCAGACCCCGAGTTTTGCACGGAATTGCGGAGCAGTAGTTCTGGAAGAGGCTAATGCTTCCAGCTCAGTTAGGAGGTTAATAGAGCTAATCTTCTGTATCACTATTATTTATAACATGTTGTTGGACTTAATGTTTATGAAGCTCAAGCTGTATAGTGCACATCCAATTATGTTTTCTTACAGCCATGGAGGGTTTTATGAAAAGGAATATTGAGTGAATGCTTTATTGCTGAAAAATATTGTATGGGTTAGAAGGGAAGTTAATCCTATAGGAGGTAAAAACAGTAACAAAGGCTACAGCAAATACGAGATGCTTTAAATTCATTGCATGACATTCTCACCCTAATTATTAGCCCACACTGGGAATAAAAACAGCACCCTCATCTTCAAGTTATTATTATTTTTTTCCCTTTCCTCATTTTTATTGCACATTTACATAAGACTTCAATGCCTTGTACTTCTTCCAGGCCGCCTTATAAGGTTTCTTTTAACCCTTTACTTCTTCACAGCCCTGCAGGAAGACTCATTTATACCCATGGAGGCAGTGGAAGGCAGGCAACAACAGCACAGGTGGCTGGGGCAGAGGAGGCCAAGCCACGATGGGCACAGAGGTGGCAGCAGCTTGAACAAAAGCCCAGCAGTTCAGGTGCTTATCCAGCCTCAGCTCCCAGAGCCCCATAGGTCTGGAAAGCTGGAACAGAAAATCTTGAAGGAAAAAAAATAGAATCTTAAGATATCCAGTGTTTCGTGCATCTAATTGGATGGGAAATATTGCAAGAGCAAATGCTTCTCATGGTGAGGAGGACCAGCCCATAGCTGGCAGCAGAAATGTCCAGTGGATGGTTGAGTAAGGTAAAATAAAAACTTCTTTGAAAAATGTCCTGGCCAGCATGAAGGACCATCGTTATTGCAGTTAGGGAGAGCAGAAAGAATGAAGTGGGGGCTTGTAGTTTGTACTTTATGCTTAAAATAAGGAGAGTTAAAGAAATTCTGACTGAAGGAAAAAGAAGGAAGGAAGGAAGATTAGCCAGTTAATAAAGGAGATTTATGTGAGTGATGGTGGGTAGGCAAATTGCACTGTTAAATGGGGTATGGACTTCTTTTATGTGGACAAGAGAATTTATCAATTTTCCTTAACTCAAGCTGCACCATAATCGTGTCATCGGGGCCTGGGCTGGAGGAGACACCCATCTCATGGAGAAACAGGTCTGGAGACACCCAGCCTGGCTGGCAGAAATTTGGGAATGGTCCCATCTCCTGCATATGCTTCCAACAAACATTTCTGCTGTGCTGCAGTTTTGATCAAGGTTTGGGATTTTTTTAATCTGTACCGTGAGTCAAAGGTGCACATGGGCTGCTCCAGCAATTCCTCATTTTCAATGAGCAGCTTAGGAGGATTTTGAGGGCTGAGCAAGGCCGGCTGCAATAGGATCTCAGGAGCCTGAGATCTTGGATGATGATGAAAGTTCTCGTTTTTGTCATCACTGTCAAACAGGCTGGGCAGAAAGATGCAGCTACACGAAGCATGAACAGATAGCTGGTGTCTGACCCACGTCCAACTGGCTTGCAGGAGCATTTCTTCCCAGCATCTGTGGGAAAGCATCTGTGTAGCCAGTGGCTGATGAATTCCCTTGGAAGAGTTTCTAATTTGAGCTCGTGTTATGTGTGTTCCTGGTTAAAAGTGAATTTCTGAAAACACATGGGTTGTCCCAAAGTTCAGTCTGCCGTTATTGGATTCAGTGTTTCCAGCAGGAATTTAGCTCCTCGTGTTACAGATGATGAGACCTGATGAGCTGCTATGAATGTGTTATCTGCATGGAGCTGAGCCTGCTCCTGCTCCAGAGTGGGGTTTCCTGGAGCAAATCCAGCCTAGGACAAGAGCTCCAAGAAAAGCATTTTCCTCCCCAGGCCACATCACTGCAGCTTCACGTCTCTCTGAGACCTGACACAGGTGTAGCTACAGGACCAGGGTCTCAACAAAAAATCAGAGTAGAATTGTCCACAGACAGAAATAAATAATCCTCTGTGGCTGGTATTTCATTTATCATTTATGCACTTGAATTTATACTCACCTAAATCCTCTACATATGTCCTTAAATGCCTGCAGAAATCTCCGATTTCTCCTCTTCCATTAGGGATACCATCTAAAACCTGCTTTCTATTAAAAACAACAAAAAAAAACCATTCAGAAAAAGTGCATTCTTACTCCATCCCTGAGCCATTTGGCGTTTCAGAAAATCATTAGAAAAGTGTGTGTTTTTCAAAGCCAAAAATATTTTCTTCTTAAAATCCCACCCTCTTCTCCAGTGGCTTCTGAGAAAGCAGCAGAGGCAATTGCCATGGCAAGAGGAAAGTGTGGATGAGGAGCCAGAAGAGCCTCAGGTGTCTGCAAAAGGGGGAGATGGGGCCAGAAGAACCAAGGAAAGGAATTTAGGATGGCCATAGTTAAAAATGCCATTTTCTTGTTGAATCCTGTAAATGGACAGAAGTTCATTAAGGATCACCAGCAAGAAATAAAAGCATTGTGCTTAATTTTGAGGGAGAATTCTGTGTCTATTCTTCAGATAAGGCTGGGGTTAGGATTCAAAAGGGTAGGAAGATAGCTGACTTGGATTGTGGCTGGATTTTGGAATATTTAATTAACTTTATTGCAAGACTTTCTTTACTCTTGAAATGGCAAAATGTGTGTTTACGTTGTTCTGACGTGAAAATACTGACTTTGATGTTGGTGTATTTGAAATGACCAAAGCTAAAATGAAAATGATGGGTCGAGTCTGGAACAAAAATTTGAATTTAGTAATTTATCTTCTTGGACTTAGAGAGCTGAAGTGGAATGAGAATCAGCTCAAGCTGAGTCATAATTTCCCTGGAAGTCTCCAAGGCCGGGATGGATGGGGCTTGGAGGAACCCAGAATAGTGGAAGGTGGCCCTGTCCATGGCAGGGGAAGAAACTGGATGAGCTTTCAAGTCCCTTCCAACCCCAAACTGAATTTTAACTTGGTATTTGAATGACTTTAAAAAATTTATTTATAGATAATTGTGGACAAGATGAAGAAAAGGATTAGAAAATGATGTTGGGGGAAATAAAAAGGCCCGGAAAAAATATTCCTATTGTTATAATCATGCAGGTTGAAAATCAAAGGAAAACAATCCTGTCTGGATCATCCAGCTCTTGCTTTGGGCATTTTATCTAACCTGGCAGAGTCTGGGTCTGTTGATAAGAATAGATAATGGTTTGTAAAAGGAGCAGTTAAAGATCTGGTTGCATCCCTGGGTATTCCCAGGCATTGAAAGAAAATCTGGCTATTCTACCAAGAAGACTGGACTAGGATTAGAATTAAACTCCTTGTTTAGCTGGAGGACAAATATGTTTGAAATCATAAAGAGTAGGATTAGGGTTATTTAGAGCTGCCCCTTCTTCCTCCTTGTCAAACCATTCAGGAAAATGAGGCTTTATTATCACAGAACTCAAACTTCACACCAACTCTGAACTATCTCCATTTTGAGATGCTCAATAAAACCAGCACTGCAGGGAAATGTTGTTGCACTTTAGGATTATCCAAAGGTCAAATATTCAGAATAATGTAATAGAAAAACACAGGCTTCAATTTAATGAAATAGCATTTAATAGGAGAGGAAAAATACTCTAACCTGGAAGACTTTATCATAAAAAAATTTTAAAATGTAAAAAATCGAGGGAAATGCCAAAACATTGGAGTCTGTGCTGTTTCATAGCACTCTGTGGGCAGCTCACTGGGACAAAAGATACCAGGAATTCAGGAGGTCCAGTGGGCTCCCTTCAACCCCAGAAACTCTCCTTTGGTGTCTGGAGTAAACCTCTGCTTGTCTATGAGAGAACACAACATGTAGCACTTTATTCGTTATTCTGACTGCTCCTAAATCAGACTTGCCTTTGCAAATGTTGGTTCTTTCCATGTGGACCTTCTTTGTCTGAAATTTGCTGGGGCAGAAAACAAAAGAGGGTTCAGAATGATTTTTGGCTCTGTCGGCAGATCCATCACGTTGCAGACATGGCTCCACCGCATGGCACCAGGCCATGGAGAACAGGATCCATTAAGGATCAGCAGTGCCCATTATGTTGGCTATTGAGCTAAAGGATCCTGGATCCAAGAGCAGGGTAAAACACTTGGGTGTTCCAGAATAAAACAATGAATCTGAGCTGGTAAATGATGGTTTGGAGCTATGAGACAGTTTGGAAAGTCAATGTCAACCAGAGATCCTACTCACAGAGGAAATGAGTTCTCTTCAGATCTATTCTGGGATGTTTGTGAAATTCAGTTGTCTCAATAGTGCTAAGTGAAGGTATTTGAAATTTTATCATTTAATTTATTTGGTATCAGGCAATGATGAAGGAACCTGAGCGTGTAATGCAGGATCTGCCATCCCACCACAGAAACTCATATTGCTAAACATATCCATATTATCCAACCACATTGCTAAACATACGGAATCTTTAAGGAAGATTATCTCAATTTTCACTATTTTTAATAAGCGGAGCTGTAAAATATCTCCATTTGCTCCTCTCCAAACCGTTGGCTCACGAGCTGCGAGCGCGTTGAGAAGTGGCGGGTTTCTCCAGCTGTATCCATCCTCCCATCCCTGAATCCCCCTCTGGCTGCAGTGTTTGGGCAGGCTCTTGGTGTGAGCAGTCAGAGGGTCCGGCCACCCCAGCCTCCCGCCGCATTCCTGCTCCGTACCGGAGGTGACCGGGCAGGGGGTCCCTGCCGGGGTTATGCTGGGCCACTCTCCCTGCTGCAAACAAGAACCTCCAGCAATGCTAAACAAATCAGGCTGCCAAGGATTTTTTTTTTTCTTTTTTTTTTTCTTTTTTTTTTTTTCTTTTTTTTTTTTTTTTGTTCCTAACTTTCCCATAAAAAGATTCAGGTAAATGTAGCATGACGAGCCAATTTAAGCCAATTTCAAAGTTATTTGAGTAATTGGTTATTAAGATAACACTCTCAAATTTCAATTCAGCAATTATCCTCTTAAAGATACAGAATGTAAGTATAGGAGGAAGAGAGTATGTGTTAAAGCTACAGAGGCCCCTTTTTGAAAATCTAAAATGTGGAGATATTTGACAAAACCATGGAGCTCCTAATCTCGTTGCACTGAGACTTATCTTCCAGCATGTGCAACCCTTCCATGTTGAAAGCAAGTGTTTCTAAATTTTGGAAGCGAAGTTGACTATTATTAGTGCTCGTATAGATTAAGAGACTAAGTGAAGACCCTCCTTTTAATATATGTAAGCTCCTTACCCATAACTTAAGAACCACAAGGGGACAGAACATTGTCTTCCTACAAGGCTGCACTGCAGACTGATGCAGAGTGTGATGATGGAAATAATGGCTTTGGCAGATGTACTTGGTTTGGAGCCAATTTCTCTGTCCTAATGAATGGTGGAATTACCACAGAAAAGCTTTATAGTTAAAAAAAAAAAAAAAAAGAAAAGGAAAGAGAGAAAAAAAAGAAAAAAGAAAGAAAAAATGTGCAGCTTATTCCCAGTTAATCAACCCCGTAGGATGGATGGCCATGACCAATTATTATTCCCAGATACTACTGGTTAATCAAAAAGCACACAGTTAAAAGGCCTCGCGTTAGCAACTTGGCTGCTGAAAGCAAGAGTGGAGAATCTGCAAATGTTCACCACAAGATTAAGGTTATGCAAATGCTGGGAAGCTTCCTGTGCTTGCACAGTTGCCTTTCAGGAAGGTGAAGTGGGTTTGTTATCCCTGGAGTGGCACTGGGTGTGATCCCTGGAGTGGCACTGGGTGTTTGCCATCCCTGGAGTGGCACTGGGTGTTTGTTACCCCTGGAGTGGCACTGGGTGTTTGTTACCCCTGGAGTGGCACTGGGTGTTGTCCCCGGAGTGGCACTGGGTGTTATCCCTGGAGTGGCACTGGGTGTTTGTTACCCCTGGAGTGGCACTGGGTGTGATCCCTGGAGTGGCACTGGGTGTTTGTTACCCCTGGAGTGGCACTGGGTGCTCTCCCTGGAGTGGCACTGGGTGTTTGTTACCCCTGGAGTGGCACTGGGTGTTGTCCCCGGAGTGGCACTGGGTGTTATCCCTGGAGTGGCACTGGGTGTTTGTCATCCCTGGAGTGGCACTGGGTGTTTGTTACCCCTGGAGTGGCACTGGGTGTTGTCCCCGGAGTGGCACTGGGTGTTATCCCGGGAGTGGCACTGGATGTTTGTCATCCCTGGAGTGGCACTGGGTGTTTGCCATCCCTGGAGTGGCACTGGGTGTTTGTTATCCCTGGAGTGGCACTGGGTGCTCTCCCTGGAGTGGCACTGGGTGTTTGTTACCCCTGGAGTGGCACTGGGTGCTCTCCCTGGAGTGGCACTGGGTGTGATCCCTGGAGTGGCACTGGGTGTTTGTTACCCCTGGAGTGGCACTGGGTGTTTGCCATCCCTGGAGTGGCACTGCGTGTTTGTTACCCCTGGAGTGGCACTGGGTGTGATCCCTGGAGTGGCACTGGGTGTTTGTTATCCCTGGAGTGGCACTGGGTGTTTGTTACCCCTGGAGTGGCACTGGGTGTTGTCCCCGGAGTGGCACTGGGTGTTGTCCCCGGAGTGGCACTGGGTGTTATCCCTGGAGTGGCACTGGGTGTTGTCCCCGGAGTGGCACTGGGTGTTATCCCTGGAGTGGCACTGGGTGTTTGTTATCCCTGGAGTGGCACTGGGTGTTTGCCATCCCTGGAGTGGCACTGGGTGTTTGTTACCCCTGGAGTGGCACTGGGTGTGATCCCTGGAGTGGCACTGGGTGTTATCCCTGGAGTGGCACTGGGTGTTTGTTACCCCTGGAGTGGCACTGGGTGTTTGCCATCCCTGGAGTGGCACTGGGTGTGATCCCTGGAGTGGCACTGGGTGTTTGTTACCCCTGGAGTGGCACTGGGTGTGATCCCTGGAGTGGCACTGGGTGTTATCCCTGGAGTGGCACTGGGTGCTCTCCCTGGAGTGGCACTGGTTCAGGGAAGTGCTGTTGGCAGCAGGGTCCCAGTTCCAGATCCGTGATGTCCTCAGCTACTGCTCAGGGCAAAAGTTCTGTGGGATGAACACTCTCCCAGAGCACATAAACCCCTCACACCCTCTGGCTGCAGCCACCAGCCCTCGGCTCTCTCCCCTCCCATCCCAGTTGTGCCTGGAAAGCAAAGGAAGCGCCGATGCACAACCGGCGTCTGCGGCTTTTTGTGCCTCCTCACTCCAGACTCGGGGAGCAGGAGACACCAGGGAGGAAGCAGAGAGCGAATCCTGACAGAGCAGAGGTCGGGGTTTGTTCACATTTTGGCTCACACCAGCAGAATGCAAAGGGCAGAACCAGATAGGGCAGGAAATATGAAGCTGGGTCTGATTTACTCCTGATGGAAGTTAACCCCCTTCCACTGGAAATTTCCGTGGAGCGAAGCCAAGTCCTCGCAGCTGAGAATCCGTCCCCTTTGTGTTCAGATCAGTTGTAGTAATTAAAGATATATTAAGACAGCAGAGAGTGCAGTGTAATCAGGACTGGGAAAAATCCTTCAGAGTTATTTTAGCTTTAGTCCTTACGTTTATTTTTTGTGACTGAGATTGTTTAAATAATATGTCTCCAGAGAACAGAGTAAAAATATAGATTCTAATTTGAATATAGATAAACACTGGATTATATATCACAAAATATGCTGGTGTAGCACAAGCAGTACATGCTACATGTTAACACCAGGTATTACGTAACCACAGCACCCAGCCAACTCACTTTTATCGTGCTAATGTATTTTTTACCTCCAAACATTAATATTTTTATATCTATATATATGTACTGCTACAATGCCATATTCCCAGGTTTTACAGTTTCTCTGCATTTTTCTGGCACAGGTTACAATGGAAGAAAAACGCCAACTGGAACACATCGAAAAACAAGATCATAAGGTTTCACTCAAGTTGCTTAAATTATTATGTAGGAGGTATATTATCGACCTTTTAATAAAAACCTTTACAGTCTCCATGGAAACATTTTTACATTGACATATAAAAACATAAATGGAAAAAAAATGTTGTAAAAAAATGAATCTGGTCTCCTGTTCATAAATTAGAGGCTGCCCTCGCTGTGTGGTGCCTCATCTTCCCTCCGTTATGCAAATGCAGCTGCTCAGTGATGATTCATTAGTAGAGCATCTTGCTGTAACCTGTGTAGTAAGCTGAGGGATTCGAGAGGTTTAATCCTAAAATAGCATTTACTGTTTCTGTGAGGCAGTTTCCCACCTACTTTTAAACCAGGACAGCACATCAGTGCATTTGGGCTCGGGTTAAATGTGCAGAAGGTGGAAAAACCCTCGGAAGTACGGACTCATAAAATTCAAAGCTCACAAGAAGGTGCCTGCCTGGTTTTCTTTTTACTTAAATTAAGAGCCTCTCATCCTGACCGCACCGAATTTCCAGGAGTTTGCAGCCTTTACAGCAGAGGAAAATCCTCCGGCACCCTCAGCCTCACGTGCTGGAGCCCCGGCAAATTTGGGAAGGGGCAAGGAATCTCAAACACATCATTTGAGATAAGGATCAGTCTCTCTTGATTTGAATTCCAGAGCTCTCAGCTGTGGTCTGCTGACATCTCGTCAGCATCAGTGACATTTACCAGCGATATCCCGTTTATATCACTCTCAACTCCAGAGGCCAGATGACAAGATGCAAAGACATTCGAATTCTGATTACAATACAAAGGCAGAAGTTTGTGCTGTTAAAAAAGAGAAGCACAGCACAAAGAGCACCGGAATTGTTTTCCAAGAGGCACCAGCGCAGTACTAAATGTGCTTTTATTTACAGATAATTCTCTGGCAGGCTTCTCTTTTAATCTCAATTTCCTCTCTAATCAATGCAGAATTGTGCCAACCATTTGCAGGAGCATTCTTTACATGAGTACACATGAAGTGGTTTTTCAAAGAGCTGAAGAAATAAAATTGTCAATGTTTACTAAAATAAAAAGCGGTTCCTGAAGAAACCCTGTTCAAACACAAGCAAATGAAGCATTGACCTGTCTCATATAATAAAACAGAGAACTAAATAGTCTCAAAATGAATCATGTAGCTTTCTACCAATTTTCAAGTTATGAAAACCAAAAGGGTGATTAGCACATAGATTTTAAAAAGTTGAAAGAAGAGTCTTTAAGGCCAGGTAAATGTCATGTTCTGAATGCAATAGGTAATACAGATGAATTGTACAGGTTTAAGTTCCTTACAAAGCCCAGTGAAATTATTGAATGCCTTTGCACTCAACGGCAGCATCAGACACATCTGAGGATGCAATTAAAGAGCAAATAACTTTCAAATATAATTTAATATCAAATCAAACAGCTGTTGCCTCATATATAACATCAGTAGAACTTTTATATAGATAAATAGATAAATAGATACATCTATATACGCATGCTTGTGATCCACACACACTTTTATTAGCATTTTATTTTTTGCAGTTCCTGTCTAATACAGCTGATATGATGATTTTCAGAGGGATTTCTTGCTGAATCAAACTTGAAGCGAACATCCCTCCATACCTGGATAGTTTCTGCAGTGCCTTGAGCTTCGTGTTAATAGCATTGCAAAGGAAAATGATTTTCACAAAGTGCTTCAGCGCCGAGTCTCTAAACACCAGAACCCCCTGAAAGTATCTCAAATTCATTTTGGCCAAGTTCACAACAGGAAATAGGTAAAGGGAGAAAGTCGCGCTGAAGTGATTGTTGAAATGAACCCAGAAAAGTGTGGAAAATGCAGAGCCTGTGTGCACACACACAGAGGAGCTGCTCAGACCTCCCTCCCTTCCAAGCTGGAATGGAGCTCTGAGCAACCTGGTCTGTAGAAGGTGTCCCTGCCTATGGAATGAGATGTTCCTTAAGACCCCTTCCAACCCAAATCATTCTGGGATTCTGTGTCGTGGGGAAAATCCAGATCTTGCCTCAGGCTCTGACCTCCAGCCGACACTGCAGAGAAGCACTCGAGAGCTCTGGTAAAACCTCTCAGATAAAACTCTGAACAGTTTCCTCAGTCTTATTTGTAGCTGCTGTCAATGAGAGAGATGTTACTGCGTGTTTGGAAACGACATGGCGTGCACTGGCCCTGGAATTCACAAACTCCTGCAGTTTCCACGGGCTTTAATAAACACCGCTGAAACTCATCAGGACATTTTTTTGCACATCTAAGTGGAGAGCCCTTAATTCACCCAAAGGACCGAACTATCCTATGAGAGCCCCGTCTGGCAGAATACCTGAAATTCTAGAAGCCCTGTGTGCGGGAAATCCCGCTACGAAGAGCCAGTGTCCATAAAGGAGACAGAGAAGTCCCGCAGCTTCATTCGAATGAAGGGGGAGAGTCCAGGGGGCACACGCCCGCAGGGTTTTCTCTCCCGAGGTTTTGGAGGGCGCAGCCTCCTTTTATCCCAAACTCCCGGCCGCACGCTGCCCTCTTCCTTTACCCATTGCAAGGTGCCAGGAAGGTGCAGCCTTCCCGAGCCACCTACCACATATTTCCCCTCGAACCTGGCATTTTACCCCAAAATTCAGAAACTCAGGCTTGTGCAGACCCATTCGTCTGTTTCAGGAGTCACACTGTCGGGGCTTGAAGTTCCTAGTGATATTAACTCATTAAGAGCCATTTCAAAGCCCTTAACACCCATACCTTCACCCATGGAGTTGCGTGCAAAGACATCAGCACACATCTTCCCTATGGCCTGTTTTAAAAGAAAAGCACACAAATTCCGGCTGTTTCAATCAGCTGCATTTTCCACTCGCCCCTTTAGCTAAATTTTACCTTTCTGTGTATGTTGTCTGCTGAAAACTGAATTATGGCTGGAGGTTTGGTCTGGGAAATGCCTTGCTGCTCGCTCTGGCAGGGCTGGGTGTCTCGGGCAATGCTGGGTGACCACCCAACGTGGCAACTCCCGCTGCCCTTAGGGCTCTCGGATTTCCACAGTCCCATTTCACCTTTCCCTTTGCTTCTCCACGCCTGGGAGCGAAGTGGAAAATATTCCTCCTGCAAAACTGGCCAAGAAGTCAGAGGCCACAGCAGAGGGGCCGAGCTGGCAGCGCACAGAAATCCAGTTTGTCTTTTCAGCAGGGGCAGAGTTGAAGCCCCAGGTGACTTCCCAGTGATCCCACAGGGTTTTGTGGCCACTCAAACCACCAGTGCCCGCAGCAGCTCTTCAGGAGTCACATCCCTTGCTCTTCAATCCCCTTGTTCCCACCACTGACCACGGTTTGCATCCACAAATTGGCCCCTCTCTGTGAACTTAACGTGAGGCTGTTGGGCCAACAAAAATGTGCCAACATTTTTGGCAAATCTTCCTGCAGTGTTTGTGCAGATCTTTGCAGGTCATTAACCTCACAATGCCGGTGATAAGAGGCTGGGAGTCACAAATGCCTCTGAATGGTCTCCGAGGCTCAGCCCTTGGCATTCCAAGCACGCAGGGCCAGCAAGGCAGCGGGTAACTGGAGAAACCTGATGCCATCGTGCCGAATGGAGAGCAAACACTGCACTGCACTGTGACTGCCACCGAGGGAAAAGGACTCGCAAAAGGAAAGAGGGAAAAAAGGAAAACTGCCAAGGAAAATCGCTGTGAACTTCCAACCCTGGCAGCACATCCAGTCATGGAGTGGTGTGGGTTGGAAAGGACCTTGAAGTTCATCGAGTTTCACCCCCCTGCAATGGGCAGGGACACCTTCCACTGTCCCAAGCTGCTCCCAGCCCCAATGTCCAGCCTGGCCTTGGGCACTGCCAGGGATCCAGGGGCAGCCCCAGCTGCTCTGGGCACCCTGTGCCAGGGCCTGCCCACCCTCCCAGGGAACAATTCCTGCCCAATATTCCATCCAGCCCTGCCTTCTGGCACTGGGAAGCCATTCCCTGTGTCCTGTCCCTTCATCCATTGCCCCAAGTTCCTCTCCAGCTCTCCTGGAGCCCCTTTAAGCCCTGCAAGGGGCTCTGAGGGCTCTCTAGATCTTTCCCTCCTCCAGGTGAGCACCCCCAGCTCTCCCAGCCTGGCTCCAGTGGAGCTCCAGCCCTTGAAGCATCTCCATGGCCACCTCTGGGCTCACTCCAATATGTCCATGCCCTTCTGATGCTGGAGACCTCAGAGCTGAGCACAGTCAGAACATCAGATGAGCCTCCAGAGCCTTGTGAGACTCCCATACCTCGTACCCTGCTCCTGCCTTACCAGGAGCTCATCCC
Source organism: Corvus hawaiiensis (assembly GCF_020740725.1). Classification (NCBI taxonomy): domain Eukaryota; kingdom Metazoa; phylum Chordata; class Aves; order Passeriformes; family Corvidae; genus Corvus; species Corvus hawaiiensis. The sequence continues at coordinate 2,006,369 of NC_063220.1, read as the reverse complement.
CATCTCCTTCCCTGGCCACAGCAGTGCTGACACTGAAAATCTACTTCCTACCCTGCCAGGCTGCTCTGGAGATGATTCCAGTGTTGGGAAGCAACACCGCAATGGAGGTCAAAAATCCATTTTTTTCTTATAACAGGCTGCACTTTTTCCCTTCACATTGTGTCTTCAGACACAACGATGCACCCATTGGAGTAATTACATTTAAATACTAATAATCTAATAAGTTCTTCCATAAACTCAACATCCATCTAGCAAACGTTTACTCTTCTTATTGATATCCCCAAGAAACATGAAGTGTCTTAAGGGATGAGTCCCATGATACTTTTCCATGGGTATATTTTAACTGGATGGAATAATTATTGAAAAAAATCTAGAATTCATACAGGCATGTGTAACATTAAAAAAAAATGGCTTGATTAAGTTCATGATGTGTTTATCGACAGTTTTTTAACTTTTTACAAATTCTTTTTTTAAATAGTGCCAGAGATTTTGGATTCCCTGATAACAACTCGATGTAAACTTCCATGCATTTGAGCCCTTCTGTGAATGGTTGTGATTGTCAAGTCACGTTTTGGTAACTGTGACTGTGAATTAAATGTAAGGCAAGCTAAGTGAAGAAAAAGAATAAATAATTGCAGCAGTAACATTTATATTTGTGCTCCAGAGTTAATCCGATCATCACCAGCATCTCAACCTTTTCTAACCACTAACACAAGAAGTTTGAATTTGTTATATGTTGTAGGACTCTGGTCGGCACATCCAAAACTGTTCCCATGATCCCAGAACTCCATTGTCTGTTCAACTCTTACTTAGAGGTCATTCCAAACTTTATTTTACCCCTTCTTCTGACACTGAATCTGAGAATATAAACCATGTAGTTATTATTAAACACCCCCAACTTAGGTCCAAAGTTCTGCTATATCAGGTTGCACCAGATCTGACTTTGCCTGTGAAGAAACAATCTGTTTTTATCCCACGTTATCCCAGCTTGGAAGCAGTTCTTATCCTGATGTTCAACAAGCCCGATGTTCACCGGTGCTAAAGTCACAGGCCTGCATATTTTTGTGTGTGTGTATGTGTTTGCATCTGCAATTTCCCAATATTCCTGGCTACTGCTCTCCAAGCCATTGAACTGCTCAGTGCTGCATGTAATAAAACACTGAAGGCATCTGGGTTTTTTTGGACACATGTCTTGGCAGGAGAGCTGGGCTTGAAGTGTTGGATTCTCTTTGCACAGTTTGGAGACCAGCGTGTTTCCAGCGGAGCTGGAAACCTGTAACCACTCATATGCTCTGCTGGGTAATTTGTTAGAGTTTAGGACTGTTTGGATTTGTTTTCAAGTTGGAAAAAGAAATTTAAGGGGGTAACCTAAGAAAGAACAGATGCTAACACTGGAATATTAGAGCTACGAGCTCTTATCGCAGTTTGGGGGGCTGTCTAACAGTTCTTTTTAGGCAAAATCTGGCCTGAAAGTGGCATGAAAGCAAGTGTGTTAAATATTGTGAAAGCAGCTGCCCTCTCTGCACTCCTCTGACTTGTGAAATCCCATTCCTCTGGCATCTCAAATGGCTCAGTTCTGGCTCCCCATCCACTGCTCCCAACACTCTACCCAGGCTGCCTTCAGCAGAAAGGTATTGGCACCTGGCCACCATCCAGCAGGGCATGTTTGACATTTCAGGGTTTGGAGCATCTCCATCTATCATGTGTTTTCCATTCTTAAAGAAAGCAGGAAAATTGGGGAGGCATTATTTTGATATAAATATAAGATGCAGATACAGATGATAGAATCACAGAACATCCTGGGTTGGAAAAGACCTTAAAAATCATCTATTTCCAACCCCTTGTCATGAGCAGGGACACCTTCCACTATCCCAGGTTGCTCCAAGCCTATCCTGCCCTTGAACACTTCAGGGATGGGGCAGCCACAGCTTCCCTGGAAAACCTGTGCCAGGGCCTCACCACCCCCACAGTAAGGAATTCTTTCCTAATATCCCATCTAAACCTGTCAGTTTGAAGCTATTCCCCCTTGTTCTGTCACTACAAGCTCTCAGAAAAAGTCCCTCTCCATTCTTTCCTGTGGTTTTCCTGCAGGTACTGGAAGGTCACAGTTACAACCCTGTATTTTGTACCCAGAGCAGACAAGAACCTTGCACCATTTTGCACCACTGGCTATTTGTTCGATTTATCCCCAAAAATGCCTTGGAGTGTTTTTTGGGGTTATTCCCATGGAAGTGGCTCACTGGGAGGTGCTGCCCAAGCTGCAGGTGAGGGGTCAGCAGGAGGGCTGGGATTTCTTCAGCACACCCAGTCCCAGCTAAAGCTGCAGCACAGCACTTCTGGATTCCAGAGCTGGAGCAAGTGGGCAAGGAAAAGACCCCCAAAGTGGCCCTCTACTATATCAGCATCTGATTGCAATTTCTGATGGCAATTTCTTCCTTTTTTTACACAATTTTCCATCTGTCTGGGTAACCAAAGCCATGCAGATGACTGGAAGAAAATGCCAATTCTTTTTACTTTTGTTGAAATGACTTTCACCCTTCTGCTATCGTATTCTCTGCTACATTTAATTTGTTTTGGTTTAGCACATTTTAGCTGAGCAAACAATTTGTATGTTATGACTTGAGTTTTAGAATTGTTAAGGATTTTTTTCCCCCTTTTTCACAGCTTTTTTTCTAACCTGTCTGTATTCAGCTCACACGCTGGGTTGTATTTAAACAGAAGATCAACTGATAATTGCAACACCACTGCTGGCGTCGCTCTAGTGATGAGGCTGCCAGCATTTCCAGGTTGAATTTTGGCATCAGACATTGCAGCCTGAAAGCCAATTTTATTAAAATGAGTAGAGGGAAAAATCTGTTTGGCCTCTTTTGCTTGATAAGAGTATAAAAAGACAACATTTTAAAAGAATAAATGAATGTTGAGAACACAGTGCCTGACCTGCAGGGATTTTCGTGGTGTTTGCCGCTGTGCTGAGGTGTGCAGGTCAATGGGGATGGGATCACCCTCATCCAGAGCCACATAGTCCCAGATGAGGCCATTGGCCCCTCATTAATTACAAACTGCAGCATCAGAGGGGCACTCAAGAAGTGTCTGGAGCTGGGAGCCCACTGTCCCAGATGAGCACGGCCTCCCCTGCAATCCCACAGTGAAGCCAGTGCTGCCCCAGTTCATCCCAGAAATTCCACATTCCTCAGTAAAAACGCAGCCATCTACACTTATTATTGTCTGAGGGCCCATATCCTACCATCTCCTCTGGAAAATGTGCAACCACGCACCAGCAGAATACAGATGAAAATCTGCACTCATATAATTTTATATTTAAGCCTATGAGATAGGGATAATTACAGTTTTAGAATGGGATCAAAAAGCCCAGATCTACAGAGACTCTTTGAAGTCAATATCTATTTATTATAATTACACAACATCTTCCATCGGACCTGAAAGCATTATTCAGGCATTAATAAATTAAAGTTTGCAAAAGACAGGCTTCCCATGCCACTATTTATCCCCATTTTATGGATAGGCAACCTGGGGAACGAGGAGTTGAGGTGAGTTGCCTCTGTGTTCCAGCAGCACGTGGGCACTGGTAGGTGCGGCGAGCCACAGGCTTTCAAACAGAACATTTGGCTCATCTTAGTCCCCAGATTCTCTTGACATTCCCTGTATTCTCACACCTGGGGTGTTCCTGGTTGGAGATGTCAAAGGCCAAACGTTCTGGGATATAGTGAAGCTGCTTAGTTAATAAAACTATTAATGCTTTGTATTTAATATTGCCTTTATCCAACAAATGCCTTTATTTAACGCCTGTGAGCTGCACAGAGAGTCTTATTCCAGTCTTCACATCTATGAGAAGACAGGAGAAGTGGAAATAGGACTTATACAGGTGGTTTAGGGGACTGAAATCCAAGCTGGGAAAGCTGAGAGCCAAAACTCCCTCTTGGCCACCCCTCTCATTTAATTCTCCTTTTATAAATCACACCAAAGAATGGAAAAATGGGAAATTCTGAGGTTGCACCAGTAGCTCAGGTTGTCTCAGGGTGTCCATGGTGGGTGAGGAGGATGTGAAGCAGCACCCAGCCACCAAACAGAAACCTGAAACAATTTGGGCAATCTTTTAACAAAGCACAACAATTACTTAGCAGTTTTTGAAAGGACAGTTCACCACTGAAATATTGCAGTGCTCCATGGAATGGAAATAAATTTGGGTCTGAATGGAGCCTTGCCAATCTATAACCAGTGTTTTATTCAAAACAATCTTCTGGCAGGAGGAACAAAATCATGGAATCGTTCAGGTTTGAGAAGACCTTTAAGATTATCAATCCCAGCCCTCTGGCAGCCTGACATTCTGTTTTCTGGAGAAATTTGCACCTTGGAGATGGTGCTCCATGGAAACATGCTCACTGCTGCTGCTCTGTGCACGGGCAGAGGACCCCAGTGATGGGGTGGTGCTCCAAACTCTGCCCAGCTCCAGCTGCTGGCAGTGCCCAGGCATCCCCAGAGCAGCAGGAACTTGCTCCCACTCACCCCAGCTGTGGCATCAGGGCACAATTGGTGGGATCAGCCTTGCACATGACCAGTGGGAGTTTATGAAATCCGCCTTGGCTGTCAGGGCTGGGCTTTCAGAGGGAAGGAAGCAGTGTTTTCCTTGGGTTGGCAGAGGGCAGTGTGTCTCCTTGCATGCTCCACGGGCACCTCTGTGCCAGGAGAGCACAGCTGGCACGAGCAGAGGCAGAGTGTGATTGTGTCCTGCTGTCCTGGGTTCTGATCCACAAGAGTCCCTACACACTCCAAGACAGACACCCTTAGGAAAGGCTCCCACCAACTTCCTCTGCTGTGATTTTACCTTTTTCATTATGTTTGACATTTTTGAGACTGAGCTTTGTTACAGACTATTAGCCTATGGCAGTAGGCTGGGGAGATAAGACTTCATCAAGCTATAAATCACACCAAAGCGTGGAAAAATGGGAAATTCTGAGGTTGCACTGGCAGCTCTGGTTGGGTTCGCCTGAGCATTGGACTGATTGCAATATTTCAAGTGACTGCTGGTATCAGCCAATGCTGCAGCTTGCAGGGAAATGAGTTTGGTGCCTTGTGTCTGAACAGCAACACTATTAAAGTTTTGTACTTAGCATCGTTACTGACTTTGTGGGATCACTGTAGCAAGTTTTAAATGATGCATGAAATGAAGAATTCCTGCCCATCCTAAGGAGAGATAATGCAGATAATAGACTGCCTTGCAATCACAGCTGTGCAGTGTTTTTTTGTTCTGCTCACAGAAATGCCCTCCAAAGCCCAAAGTAACAGTATATACAACACACTCACAGGGTGGGATTTTCCTCACTGGGTTTATCTGACTATTCTCCCTCTCCCCACTCATGCATATGTTCCAGGAAGGCAGAGTCTATGGATTATGGACAGGGGCACAGATGCCCAGAGCCCACAGCTCAGCCGAGGACTCCTGAGGATGCTCCTGCTCCTCTCCACCACGGAGCTGCTGCGATGTTTCATAGCTGCTGCCCAGCTGCTGTTTCACATCGGACTTTAAACCACCAGAGTGGGCAACTGCAAGTGTTCCCAAGCAGAGAAGAGCCCCCGTTTGCTGCACCACATGCAGGACCCCAAACCAGAAAGCAGCAGGACCAGGAGGGTATTTGGTATTTTGGCCAGCAGACCTCCACGCATGACTCCAAAGATTTGTGCAATGAACAACCCAGTGGTTCAGGCCCAGAGAAGAAAATCCAGTATGAGATGTGGGACCCCACCTTAGCAATGTTTCCATTTGAGATCTGGATTTGGCTGATGAGGCCCTGGCACATCCCAGTTCAGGTGTGTGAGTGAATGTACAGATGGACAAAAACAGTCACAGTGATACAGTCAAGGCAGGTTTTTATCACTCAGGTTTTGTGTCATCCACTTGGGTGTTTTGTCATGTCATGTTTGCTCCAAAAGTCATGTTTCAAACAGATTTATACTGTCATGTGCTTTATACTCTGAGAACTTAATTTTTCCCTTTTCTTTTTTCTGAACAGCATTTTTTATATGTGAAAAATCAATAATAAATCACATGGTCTTGCTACTCAAGGCCTTTGCTTTTGTTCAGTGCCCTGGTGAGTGTTAAGGGCATTGACAACATACAAGTTGATCCAAAAAACCCAGCAATGGGTCATTTGGAGAAATAAAGCTCTACTGGGTCATTTATTTCTTTTAAAAAGTCACATATTAAAAACCATCTCGTAAGTAAAGGAATGCCATGTCATTCCATCTGTTAAATATCCTATGATTTTGTTTTAATAAGTTCAGAGATTCACAGGAATTACTTCATTAGGTTAATACTCCGCGACACCAGTTTTTCCTTGTCATAAACATTTTTCTGCACTCCCCCAGTATTCTCTCTGAATTCCTTTCTTTGTCCCTATGCTTTCAAGAGTATTTAAGGAAGAAAAATGTGCAACTCCTCCACAGTAATATATTTCCAGGAGCTGGAAAAGCACTGGGAGTGAGTAGAAGTTAGTCCCCTGCTGTATTTTCAGCAGTTAAGCCCCATTTTCATTGACTCACATGCCTGTCAATTACACTCGACAATATTTATGAAAACAAAGTTATAAAGCAAAGGAAATCAATGTTACTGTTATTGTTATAAAAAATTGCACCTCCTGGTAATCTTATTTGGGGCATTGCTGCTAACATCCCCAGCAGTTCCAGAAATGCATTGCTTTCTTCCCATTCCGTGGGAAACCCCATTAGGAAGGTGCAATTCCGGAAAATAAGGAGGAAAACAGGGCAAGGGACGGCAAACGTGTCTCATTAGATAAAAGAATTGATACAGAAAAGCAATTTTTTTCCACTATTAATTAAACCCTTGTTTTACTTAACCTATGTGAGCCA